>NC_136984.1:9597766-9834652 GCF_032717465.1 Coenobita brevimanus | reverse complement strand
TTGTAAACCATTAAGAGCTAAACGCACACAGCATCTACCACACATTGTTTAGCATATATTCGTCATACCTGCATAATCTTCCAAATATCCAAAAGAAAACCAAATATGAATATTTGTGTAGCAAAACATTAAAGCAGACCAACACTCGAAATGAGCAGAGAAGCAGTCTGAGCTGGTGAAAGTCGTAATGGGACAGCCCGGAGTCTAAGGCAACACCACTGACGGAAAAACAAGAAGCAGGTAAGAAATTTTTCACCTAAGAACTACAGAAACCAATTGACTTAATTCAATATTTTCCTGTAGTTATTACGTGAATAGTTTCTTACCTGCTTCGTGTTTTTCCTTCTGTAGTGTTGCCTCTGACTCAGGGCTGTACCATTACGACTTTGACCAACTCAGACTGCTTCGCTGTGCATTGTCTCGAGTGTTGGTCTACATAGAATGATTTTCTTCTTATTATCCAGCTTTGGTTTTCATTGAATATTTGGAGGAATATACGGTATGGGAAAGATATGCTTAACAACATCAATGGTAGATACTGCGTGCGTTTAGCTCTTGCTGGTTTACAATAATCATGTGGATACGAAGCAAATTTTCAAAAAGATTCAAATGCATCTCGACCTGCACTACCGTCATCACTGCCCACTTCTGTATTAAAAACTTAGACATTGAAGGGGACCTAACCTTCATATCTTATCATACGACGCTTAATATGTAGTTGATTATGACTACAGATGGCACATGATTGCCAACATAATCCTTTCATACTTTATTACATCAACGTCACAGTTCTGCCGTGATGTGTGTGTGTGTGTGTGTGTGTGTGTGTGTGTGTGTGTGTGTGTGTGTGTGTGTGTGTGTGTGTGTGTGTGTGTGTGTTGTCACGTCGTTATACAGACTCACCGACCGGAGGGGGATGGGGACTCCACAGGCCTTACTATGATAAATACATCCGTACAACACATCACATACAGTTTTCACCCGTGTGGTAACGTCAGTATCAAGCATAGGCGGGTCACACTGTGCTAGTGAGTGTGTAAATTTTTCAGGATCTATGTTACTGAATCTCTTAAGACGTTTTATAAAACTGGATGTTATTGTGCAATACCACGTGATCTCTCAAGCGTGAAGCGTGAGTGGCTGGGCTGTCTAGGTTATTGGTTGGTGTTATGAGTACAACAGTGCAAACCTGTCTTCTGTCCTTAAAAATACAGTAGGTTATGAACATTTACTTAAACATAGAGAGAGAGAGAGAGAGAGAGAGAGAGAGAGAGAGAGAGAGAGAGAGAGAGAGAGAGAGAGAGAGAGAGAGAATTCATTAGTAAAGTTGCCAAGGTTGTTATAATAACTCTCTATTGGTCGACCGTTTCTAGTAATGTATTCCAGCTAACGCCAGACAATTCAGCGCACCGAGAATGAGTTTGAAGAAACTTCATATTATTACCAGTACGTACAACTAATTTGAGAGGAGCCTGTGGAATCACAAGGAGAGACAGTATGACAAATAAGGACGTGAAGTAGAGTTGTGGTGTGGATGTGGATGTGATAGGAAGCGTTAGGAGAAACAGACTGAGGTGGTTTGGCCACGTGGAGAGGATGGAGAGTGAGAAAATGAAGAGGAGAGTGTATGTGAGTGAGGTGGAGGGGGGAGAGGGAGAGGGAGGCCAATGATGAGATGGAGGGATGGAGTAGAAGTATATGAGAGAAGGGGGTGTGAGCTGGGAGCAGGGCAGTGAGATGGAGGAGGACAGGGTGACATGGGGGCGATTTGTTTGTGACCACCCCTTACGGGATTAAGGCGTATGACGATGGACGGATGGATGAACAAATATCGTTCTCTTGCTCGGTCCATTTGTGATGTTCTCTTCCAGCCAACGCCAGACGACTGTACTCATCTGGGAGAGATGTTGAATCCCGAGGGTGTTAGTACAGCCGTCATTAATGCTTTCACCCATAATACTCTCATTGGCTGCTATGGTATTCAAGGCAACGGCAGACTATATGCAATGCAGTCACTAGAGCGTGAGGGAGGTAATTCTATTATTATTAATATTGTCATAATTAACCCTGTCATGGTCGGGGTAACTCTTTTCTGTTGCAGCTGAAATCATACCATTACATTCAGCTGGGAGTAAGTCATGAAGCTTCAATGAAATACATATAAACTATCACCATTAACCTTCTCCACTATTGCACTCTGTCAAATAACAGATAATTTTATTCAACTAAGAGTGAGTCACAAGGGCCTGAGAGCGTTAATACTGCCACCATTATATCTCATGGTATCTCCACAATTTTATTTTTATACCTCAAGGTAGGTGGTGGCGACCATCATCCACTCACCTGATTTAGTGCTGCCCACTTCTTCCTAAGACATTATCATTCTTTTTCAGTGCCTGCCCTCCGCTCTTCCTATTTCTTCCATCTTTCCCGTCATTTCTTATTGCTTTCCTCTCCTTTAAAGGTGGCTGTATATTGAGTGACAAGCCAAATGGTTTCCTGTAAGCCAAGAAACCATTTACAACGCTGGGTGGTAACCATATAACCAAACCATGCGTTCTCCCTACATGTCAACAAGTGGGTTCGGAGGGTTTGTGTCTCACAATAACTTTGTAAGTGTTTGTAATGAAGTTTTGTAGATCAGTTAAACATATATTAAACTCGTGGATGAGTGGTTGTTATACGTGAGTAGTTTTGTAAGTAGTTAATCTTAATTCCCATTGTCATGCAATGACAGGAGAGGTAAAGATTAGTATGGGACTATTTTTATTTGTCTTGGAAATATTAACAAAGTCTCTCACACACGAGCTAACCTCACTGTCTCTCTCTCTCTCTCTCTCTCTCTCTCTCTCTCTCTCTCTCTCTTCCACCCTCAAGCCCATGTTCCTAGCCTCTTTCTCCCTACTACCTGTCGGTTCTATGGCCTGTCTCCTTCTGAGCTCTGCTTCCTAAATTCTGGTGTAGCAGGGGTCGTGTCATGTGTGTTACACTGTTGTTGAAATGTTCTAGAAGCCTGTGTGTTAGTATGTGCGTATGTGTGTGTATGGTCACGAGGCGCTGTCGTGTGCCTATCAAGCATTCCTTGATTTAGAGTGTGTAAGCATGTTTAGCACTGCTCGATTCTCGCAGACACAATACCTCTGACTTGCTGCTTCTATCTATCTGTCTATCTATCTATCTATTATGATTTGTAATTATAATATGGAGTCCTGACATTGCTCGGTCACGCGCTGGAGGTCCTCCGACAGTAATTATCATTGACATATGCTAATCTATTAGTACATAATATTGATTATAATATTATATAGACATAATATTCATGTTAATGTTGTACTGATCCAGTAATATTACATTGTAAAGAAGTTGTATACATAATTGAATAAATGCAATGGTTGTTGTATGACATTTTGTAAGATGTGTATGTGTAATAGACATACACATATAACTGTGCAATGGTAATACTGCCAGGTTATTACATTACATATTGAGTTATCCCATTAGTAATGTCTAATATTTCACCCAACTTGTGTGATGATTCTGGTAATACAGAATTGTGGTAACATTGTATGAATTTACATAATATTGTAGTAACATTGTGGTAATACATAATTGTAACATTGGATGAATTGTTACATAATTGTATTGTAATTGTTACATTGTAGTAACATTGTAGTAATACGTAATTGTAACATTGTATGAATTATTACATAATATTGTAGAAACATTGTAGTAATACATAATTGTAACATTTTATGAATTGTTACATAATATTGTAGAAACATTGTAGTAATACATAATTGTAACATTGTATGAATTGTTACATAATATTGTAGAAACATTGTAGTAATACATAATTGTAACATTTTATGAATTGTTACATAATATTGTGGTAATGCATAATTGTGTTGGCCTTGTAATTGTTGTTACATTTTGTTAATGCAAGTGTTACATAATTGTGTTGGCCTTATAACTGTAGTTACATTTTGTTAATGCAACTGTTACATGTTTGTGTTGGCCTTATAATTGTAGTTACATTTTGTTAATGCAACTGTTACATAAGTGTGTTGGCCTTATAATTGTAGGTAAAGTTACATAACAGTTACATCTTGTTAATGCAACTGTTACATAAATGTTACATATAGTTTGTCGTTACATACCGGTAATTGTAGGAAGTGTAATATAATGCAATCGTTTGTCATTACATAATTGTAATAATTACAGTCCTGACATTGAATCCGGTCATGCTGCAGTCGATGATAGTGATGATGTGCCATGCCACTGCCTCGTGGAGACAACAATTTGCTTTTTGTTTCACTTATAGAAGGAGTTTATGTGATGATGTGCCATGCCACTTGCTCGTGGAGAACACTAATTTGCTTTTTGTTTGTAGTTTATGTGGTATTTTGGCATTTGTAGTAACACTTACATCTACTTTCATTTGTTTGTTATGTGATCATACTCTATTTCTTTCTTTTTTTTTTTTTTGTATGTATTGATTCTCTATATTTGTTTTACTTCGTTTGTCTACGCTTTTTCGGTGTTGTTCAAGGTTGCATAATTGCTGGCTAATTTCCTTGGGACCCTTTTTTAAGGTTTAGTTTGTATTGCACAGATATTACTGAAAATGATGTTATATAGTCCCATATTTTGTTATTTTATATAAAAATATATACACAGTATTAACTATATACACAATATACAGTATTAACTATATACACTGACTTGTTGTTCACTTGTACCTATCGTGGGCAATATGTGCGTCAGCACTGTGTGGAAATCTTTGTCTTCACGACTGTGTGGAAGATGTTGTTCATTCTTGCTACCATCATTTGTGTTGGCCATTTTTTTTTCTTTTCCTGGTTTTCCCTGTAACTTAATTTGTCTGCTTCCACTAGGTAGCCTTAATTAATAAATGTTTAATACAATTCTTTTAATCGCTCACTGAGTAACTGTGATGGTATATTTTCTTTATTACTTTGTAGATGTAATAATGTATAGCTGTACGTATGAAACACCTATTTTATGTAGGTATAATTGGTAACACTCGTTGGTAGTAAATAAATGCTATAATAAATGAATGAATATATACAGTGTAGAATATTTATTGTTGGTACAAGTATTTAATGATTGAATTATGAAGATAATATTGAATTAGGTATATGTATGTAAGTTGTAACTATACAGCACGTTTTACATGTTTTTGCAAAATGTGTTGTCTGTCACTGTGTCTGTTACTGTGTATTGTATAAATGAATTAACTATGTAACTCACTAGTTTTTACCGTGGTGGAAATGGTGTTAGTGATGGTGCAGGTGGTGAGTTGATTGGCTTGGCGTCGTCTCAGCAAGCACGCATGATGATGTTGACTTCCCACACTGGTAGCTGTGGTGAGTGAATGAGTAGTGATGAGTAACTTGAGTGAAGATGATTGAGTAAGATGAGTTGTGAATATGGGCTTGGTATCTGCCACGTCGTCTTGACCTTCTCACACTCCTGCGTCAGCGGTGGAGGTTGGGAGAGAAAGGAGAGTGAGGTCAGATGGTTGTGAGTTGTGAGTCGTGTCTCACTCTTCGTTTGTTTATTTTGTTTTTCTTTCTCGATGTATTCTCCGTCCTTTTCTCTTGTGATTTACTCGTTGTGGGATGAAGACTTCCGCTACTTGTATGTGCGTATAGAAGATTATACAGATGACTCGTAGAGTTACTTGTAGTTGATCGTAAATGGTTGTAGTTCGTTGGTTCGTCGTAGAAATTGCAAGATTGTTTGTATTAGTATTTTGTTAAACTACATCAACGTGATGATCGGGCAGACGGAGGGGGGGTTGGAGAGAATACTGTCAGGAGCTGGTTGTAAGTTGTTCATTGTAAGAGTTTTTTTTTTTTTTTCAGTCGTGATAATGCAGAATCAACTGTACACTCGGGGGCTCGTAGGCTTGTAGATACGTAGACTCATAGGCTTGTAGCTTGTATTTTGTAAGAATGCACTGTAGAACTGAAGCTAATCTTGGTTAGAGTCTCGTCTGCTTTGTAGAAATTCACTGTAGACGAGGTTCGTACGTTCGCTGCCGCCATATCTTACAAAAACTTTGTAGCTTCTTGTAGTGATGTTTTGTAGATCAGTTAAACATATATTAGACTCGTGGACGAGCGGTTGTTATATGTGAGTAGTTTTGTAAGTAATCTTTATTCCCATTGTCATGCAATGACAGGAGAGGTAAAGATTAGTATGGGACTATTTTTATTTGTCTTGGAAATATTAACAAAGTCTCTCACACACAAGTGAAGTATAGAGTCCCGCGAGCTAACCTCCCTGTCTCGCTTTCTCTCTCTCTCTCTCTCTCTTCCACCCTCTAGCCCATGTTGCTAGCTTCCTTCTCCCTACTACCTGTCGGTTCTATGGCCTGTCTCCTTCTAAGCTCTGCTTCCTAAATTCTGGTGTAGCAGGGGTCGTGTCACGTGTGTTACACTGTTGTTGAAATGTTCTAGAAGCCTGTGTGTGAGTATGTGTGTATGTGTGTGTATGGTCACGAGGCGCTGTCGTGTGCCTATCAAGCATTCCTTGATTTAGAGTGTGTAAGCATGTTTAGCAATGCTTGATTCTCGCAGACACAATACCTCTGACTTGCTGCTTCTATCTGTCTGTCTACCTATCTATCTATCTATATATCTATCTATTGTGATTTGTAATTATAATATGAAGTCCTGACCTGTGCCCCTCTCCGCAAAACAAATAACTCAAAGTCAAATGGCCACCCCTTACAGGATATGGCGTCTGGCAATGGATAGATAGATAGATAAACATCAGGGTGTAAGTCATAGGAGATTGAGATCTGTTAATGTTAGCCCTCTCGTGATCAGGCTGGCTTAGTATTCTACTCCACCTAACGCCAGACGATTTTATTCAGCTGAGAGTGGGTCGTACGAGCTTGAATGTTTTATTTCTATGATCAATTACTCTTCCATCATTGGGAAAACTCTACTATTTTACTCCAGCCAATGCCAGTCTATTTAATTCAGCTGAAAGTCTTACTGTAGAAGCCTCTGTTAACTCCTTCAATCCAATGACGTATATTCTTTTACTCTTGCTATCAGGAAACGACTTTACTTAGCTTAGGACGGACCTTTAATAGTCACGACGCAACCAGTTGCCTGGGACAACTGTCTGACTCACTTCTTCTTCATCTCTACAGCATTCTTGGCCCTTACTCTAACTTTTCTCCCTGTTGAACACCACCTCTCCTCCTCTAAACCTCACCTTCTCTTCTTAACTGAGACTCAGCTGACTGAGGCAACTGATAGCAAACCCTTCACTGCATTCTCCTACTTTTCTATACTCATTTCAAAGCCAAATGTGGTTGTTGTGTATATGTATGCAGTGACATATAATGCTCCTGTGTTCCTGAACTTGATTCTACTGAAGTCTCTACTCCCTGCTTTCGGCTTTCAGGTCATTCACTGACTAAAGATATCAGTGCTGTATACTTATCCCCTAATTCTGCTGACCATGAAAAATTCTTTGTCTTGCTTCTACAATGGAACACATTCTATCAGTTTCTCCCTTCTCTAAAATCTCCAATTTAGGAGATTTCAATGTTCACCACCACTTTTGACTCCTCCTTTCCTTTCCTGATCCACCTTGTGAACAAGCCTATATCTTTTCTATCCTTAATGACCTATTGCAGCGTGTACAGCACCCTACCCGTATCCCTGACCGCCTTGGAGAGAGATCCAACATAGTTGACCTCTTCCCTACAATTATCCTTCTGCTAATGCTGTTAATCTTTCCTCTCCATTGGGCTCCTCTGATCACAACCTTATTACCTCAACCTGTCCTATTGCTGCAGTATGACCTGTGGACCTTCCAAAGAAACATCGGTTTTGGGACTTCGGTGCTGGTGATTGGAGGAGCTTAGGCAGTGCTGCTTTGATTTTCTTTGGAATAATAATTGTTTCAATGCAAGAAGCCATCTGAATATGCTTTGAGCAGTAGGGAGATTATTCTCTTGGACATTCCGTTCTCATATCCTTTGAGAAATGTAAAAAAAAAAAAAAAAAACTTGGGTTAACCATGCGTGTTCTAATGCCGTCCAGAACAAGGAGAGGGCCTATGAAAGGCTACCAGAGCCATCCCACCCCTGAATCACATCTTATTTATGTTTTTGCCAGGAATTGTGCTAAGTCTGTTCTCCGCTCAGCTAAATATAATTTCATCGGCACTAAATGCTCTCACCTCTCCAACTCGAATTCTTCCTGCTCCTTCTGGCACCTGGACCTCATCATTCTTCCCTCCTCTTTTCCATTTTGATGGCTCTATAGCAATTTCTTCTACTGATAAAGCATATCTCTTTGTTCAGACTTTCTCCTCCAATTCCACCTTACACAATTCATTACTTTTCCCCTCTGACTTCCTCATGGCTGACATTACAATTTCTTCAACTGATGTACTTTCTGCCATCATTGGCCTCAATACTAACAAGTCATATGGGCCTGATGGGGTCCCTCTTGTTGTCCTCATGAACTGTGCTTCTGTGCTTATGTCAGGACACTAAAATATCATAACACGCTACATGATAGCTAGTGACATATATGCTGCTTATATGTAATATAGAGGTTTGAAGAAAGTCATACCTAAGCTCAAGAGAGCTGGAGGAAACAGCAGTGCAGTTTCTAGCTAGAGAATATCGCACTCAGCACAGTATGACGCCTGATGGAAAACGCCACAGGTGTGGAAATCACCACACGTGTCCACACACATGACCTAACCAGTCATATACAGGGGAAATTGGAGACACAAGGGAGAAATGGTAGGACGCGATAGGAGAGACAAGAGGCTCGGTGGAAAAGGCCAGAGTAGAGGGCATGGAATTAGCTTGTATAAACTGCTCTCACCTTAGTACTGCTCTTGTCAAGGTAACTTCCTCTTGAGAATAAAACTGTAAGCATATCCCAGACTCATCTTTATCTTTCTCCTGCCATCCACAAAAAGACCAACTTGAAAATTCTCTGCTCTAACAATGATGACAATCTAACATTTTTTGGAAACGCCTCAGCGACGGTTACAAGATAATTAGTGGTAGTAATCATACGAACCTTGACTACATTTCTACAGTTGAGTCTACAATAACCCATACCATGCTAGTGACGTAGATCTAAGTCCCCTTCAAAAACGCCAGTGACGTATGTCTATGTCATGTAGCACTGAGAAGTCATTGCTAGAAACCGAAGTAAAATGCAAAGTAATATCGTATCTCGCTAACTTCAGACATATCTCCACTACGATTACAACACTGATTTATGATCGCGGGAGGTGAGTGAGTTTTCATAGGCTCACAGCTGCTCTGGTCTGTCTGTAACCTTGAAGATTTCAGAGGTAGAGTGGCACCAACCTAATTTGGTTTGACCTACTTTCTGGCGTTAGTAATAACTTATATTAGTGCCAGGACACTTATATTCATGTATTCAACCCAATTAGCCAGAAAAAAAAATCCAAAATGAGTTCACAAGCCCACAGCCCCTCTGCTCTCTCAGTAACCTCGAAGATTTCAGAGGTAGAGTGGCACCAATCTGACTTGATTAAACCAACTTTCTGGCTTTAGTGATTACTTTTAATAGTGCCAGGGTTCTTAAACTGATGTACATATTAAGCCCATTTAGCCAGAAAAATAATTCCAAATCAGCTGGCATAGAAGGGTATCAATTTTTTTTTTTTTTTTTGCCCAGCATGGTAGTGGTTAACAAGACAGAAAACATGAATTGCTACAAGTTTCCGCCACACGATGTCTTACGACTTTATATGCACCAGCCGACAACCCTAAACCACAAGAACGATAAACATCTGATAAACGAAACCAATTGGCGTCTCTTTTAACAATCAACAAATAACTTAAGAATCAACTCTACTATCAAAACAAGATATTACGATCCTATAAATGAACTACAAGCAGGTGAGACTGTAACCAAGATCAGCTACAAGTTTGCACTATACAGCAAGAAACTACAAGTAAATGCTGGACAAGTAATCACAAGCCTAACATCGAAAATTCATAGAGAAATCGCTCACCTGAGGTTTAAAATACCCAATCCAGGTAGGAGTTCCTCCTTACCTGACTGGGTTTTCTAACATGCTGGCACCAAAGAAAACGAGTTCTATGGGAGGGTAACTATTTTATCCACTCATAAACGGTATTTATTTATTTACTTGGTACGAATGTATATGTAGTATGAGAGTATATTGGTTTTCAAGCAGTAATAAAGGCATTATAAGCATTGTGTCACTCACTAACTAATCACCATACCTGACCTTTTTTTGCCACATTACCTGATCATTATTTCTAGCTGTTTCTTCTTCTAATGCTATGCAAACATTGTCCTCCACATTGTCATCGATTGGGGAATCACTCTGGCCCTGAATATCTTTACTAGCCAAGTCACTGGTAACAGGTCCATTGACGAGAGAATGGCGTGAGAGGGGGAGGGGGGAGGTTATGCGGTGTAAGGCATTGTCTCTGCTTGGCATCTTGTAGAGGAATAGAGGAAGGTGTCCCGTGTATACATACGAAAAATCAAGCGCGAAAATTGAAAATTGTGCAAATTAGGGACCTTGCAATTGCACGACGTACTGGTACGTCGCCGGGACTGGCAAATGCAAATCGTTGCAACGTACCCATACGTCGACGGGACGGTGCGGGTTAAGAAGAGGAGGAGGAGGAAAGGAAGTGGTACAATCAAGTAACACAGCTGAGAGTGAGGAGGTGCTGAGTTAGTGGTGACAAGAGAGACAACACAGCAAGACCTACAGTAAGCCTCCATTTCCCAGCTCTGACTCACCACTCACCTCACTCACCACACCCACCATTACTTACCACTCCTCCACCCTCATGCACTGAGTCTTCGAGGATGACGCAAGATGTTGACGCCAGCATAGCAACCATCACCCACCTGCACATCATCCTGCACCTACTATCTAGTGAGTGAATATACTTTTACAGTGTTACTTAAGAGAGTTAGAGAGGGTACAGAGGGAGTGATTCGTGATGAGCAGTGTGGCTTTAGGAGAGGGAGGGGATGCATGGATAAGGTGTTTGATGTGAGAGAGGTGTGTGATAAGAATTTAGCGAAAGGTAAGATGTGTTTTGGGCGTTGATGGATTTAGAGAAAGCATATGAATAGAACTGATAGGGAGGCTTTGTGAACTGTTTTAAGATTGTATGGACTTGATGGTAGGTTACTAAAAGTAATGAAAAGTTTTTACGTAAATAATAGAGCATGTGTAAGAGTGGGAAATACTGTGAGCGATTGGTATCCTGTGAGATTGGGGCTGCGGCAGCGATGTGTGATGTCGCCTTGATTGTTTAATATTTATATGGATGGTGTTGTAAGGGAGGTCTGAGTCTGGTAAACGTTGATGGTAGAGAGTGGAATCTTAAGCAGCTGCTGCTTGCAGATGATACTGCTCTGGTGGCTGATTCAGAGCAGAGATTGAGGGGGTGGCTCAGTTGGTAGAGAGGTGGCCTGCAGTCCTGACGGACCTAGGTTCGAATCCCAGCTGGGGCAGGGAACAGTTTAAGGATTTGAATTTCATTAAATCAGGCTTTACTGATCTACCAGAAGACCCGCCGACATGTCGTAAAAAAACCCCCTCTAATACCAATACACCAGTCCTGTATGAGACAGCCCTAGCATGTATTCAATATGGACGGTGGGTGTTAGCACCGAAGTGTGAGCATGTAGAGGTGTGTGGTATGTAGGAGGACTGCTGGGCCTTGATAGCAGGCTGTGAAGCCTATGCCCAGAGTCGGACACATAAAAAAAAAAAAGTTGGTAGAGGAGTTTGGAAGGGTGTGTGAAAGGAGGAAATTGAAAGTAAATGAGAATAAGAGTAAAGTGAGGTTGGTAGATGATAGGAGGATGAATATAGTTTTGAATGGTGAGTTGCTTGAGGAGGTAGAGTGTTTTAAGTATTTAGGGCCACATGTTGCTGTGGATGAAAGAATAGATGCAGAAGTGAAGTTTAGAATGAATGAAGTAGGAAAGGTGCTGGGAGGAATAAAAAAAAGTGTTTATATGTCGTTTGGTTAGAATGGATGTAAAGAGAAGGCTGTATGAGGGTGTTGTGGTACCAACTGTGTTATATGGGGCTAAAACATGGAACAAGGGAGTAGCAGAGAGGAAAAATTTGAATGTAATGGAGATAAGGTGTCTCAGGAGTATGTGTGGAGTGACGCGTATGGATTGAGTGAGAAATTATGAAGTGAGAAGAAGAACTGGAGTTGTTCGGGAAATGACTGATCGAGCTGAGCAGAGGGTGTTGCGATGGTTGGGGCATATGGAGAGAATGGATAATGAGCGACTGGTGAAAAAAACTAGATCTGATGTGAGATGTGTAAGGCTGAGAGGAAGACCACGAATAGGGTGGATGGACAGTGTGAAGTGAGTGTTGGATGTGAGAGGGATATCTGTTGAACAAGGAAGAGTGGCTGTGCGTGATAGAAATGAATGAGGAGAAATTGTGAATGAATAAATGATGACGCAGCCCTGAGAGGATATTCTCCCACATTTGTCTGATCGGCTGGTCAGGTCATGTGCGGGTAAGGGGATGGGTCGATTATGATGTGGCAGGGGTAAACCAGCTCTGCTGTCGGGGCCTACTGCGAATGTCACTGATTGCACTGCACAGTTGACCCTCGTGGGTTGTGGTGCGGTGAGGATCTGTTCCTTCTCCCCTTTGGGGCTAAGATGCGAATGAATGTGTTTTAGTGGATAAGTAAATTGGGAGTGTGTCGTCCTGTCTCGGCTACCTCTCTTTCCTTGGGGGAAGCAGCCTAGGTATATAGATAGACAGATAGACAAAAGTGACAAACAAAACACTTGGCACAAAGATATAAAACGTACTTTATAATTACAACTACAGTTATCATATTTAGAACAAGCAAACCAAGTAACAATTAAGATGGTGTTACTGAGGATAACAGGGCTAAGAGAAGGAAATAAAAAGTAAACAGGCAGTGAGTTGACGTGACGATCTGAGTTTGCACAAACAGCTGACCCCCGACAACCCTCCTTAAGTTATTTTATTCTTTGCATTTTACCACATTTTACTCCTTCCACTAACAAATATCACTTCAATGATATACAGACTTACATACACAACTTTTTCAATTATGTATCGTGTAAGTCCATTATTAAGTTACTCAGCTCTAGTACCAACAGTATATATATATATATATATATATATATATATATATATATATATATATATATATATATGGTATGTCCTCGCCTAACGCGGTTTGCTGTAAGCATTATATATCTTTAGCACGGCACGATTTTGCAGAAGGAAATAAACATTCTAACACGGGCACTGTTAGTGTAACATGGTAATTTGAATCCTGAGTTGAGATGAGTCTCTCAAAGAGTTCATCTTTGACAGTGACCCTTCCTTTGCAAGAGGTAACGACATGATTAAACAGATTGTTGATGCAGTCAGCATCTACAATCGTATGCACACCGACCAAGTAAACAGTCATTGATCACTTGTTACTTTACCAGACAAGCTGCCGCTGGTCGAAAGCAAGAGGATATCCAGTGAAAGAAGGATGAAGAAGCTATTGAGGACCTAGAAAGTGATGTTTGGAGTGTTGCTAATGAAATAGACTTTGATGGATTTTAGTGTGTATTCTTCCCCTCTTCCTCATCTCCGGCGACGTGTGTCTGCTCTTCTACTCTCATAAGGAATAGTACAATAGATAAAAAGTCCTATTGACCTAATGTGTTTTTTATAATCATAATAATACTTTTAGGGGGTTTAAATTGAGGAGTATAAAAATATTTTGCACCACAAGGGGGGAAAAAGTGGACTTTGGGCAGGGGTGCAAAAGGAAATGGGTTTTCAAGAGTCCCTGTAACGTGATATTTGCCTAACGCGAGGTCAGTCCAGAAGCAAATACCTGCCTTAGGCGAGGATAGACTGTATATTTCTCTCTCTCTCTCTCTCTCTCTATTTTTCTGGTTAGGAGGACTGATAGGAGGTTAATGAGCGATGTTAAAGTTATAGGAAGAAAGGAGTGTGTGCAGTAGCACAAACTATTGATTTGTCATATGGTGCTTAAGGAACGAGTGATGAGAAAGAGGACTTATGTACCCAAGAGAAAAATATGACAGCTGGAAAACCAGATAGTAAGGGATGCCTTCTATAGCGAGATGAGGAGAGTGGTGGCTAAATAGGTAGCCGTAGACAGAGGCGTTAATGAACAGTACAGAGCCCTCAAGAACGACCTCTTGAGAGTTACTAATGTATATAATATGCGGTTGGACTAGAGGCCCACCAAGACATAAAGTAACTTAGTGGTGGGATGAGGGTGTAGAAGCTGCAGTTAAGGAGAAAAGAAGGCTTTTCCGGGAATGGAAGAAGGGTGGTAACTAGGATGAATACTTGGCTGCCAAGCATAGGGCTAGAAGAGATGTATACAGGGCAAAGTCTGAGTCACAGAGACTTTTGATTGATAACCTAAATCATGGGGAAAGGAAAAGTTTGATATTTATGGTGGCAAATCAGATGAAGAGGGATAATCGGGATATTATAGGTAAGCAGTGTGTGAAGAATGATGAAGGAAGGGTAGTGGTGAACAGTGGGGATAATAAAGATGCATGGAGAGAGCATTATAACCGGTTGTTGAATGAGGAGTTTGACTGGGACAGGGAAGGTTTGGAGCCAGCAGATCCAGTGTTTGGCCCTTGGCCTTTGATTGATGCTGCCACTGTTAGTGAGGCAATAGGCAGGATCCAGGTGGGGAAGGCAGCAGGTGTGTCGGGGTTGACTGCCGAAATGTTGAAGGCCTCAGGATATATAGGGGCGAGGTTAGTCACTGACCTGATAAATATGATTATATATGAATGTGTTGTCCCAGATGACTGGTTGAAGAGTGTAATTGTAAATGTGTATAAAGGGAAGGGTGATGCCCTGGAAAGAGGAAATTATAGAGGCATAAAACTCTTAGACCAGATAATGAATGTAATGCAGAGTTCTAGAAGGTATAATTAGAGAAAGAGTGAATATTGATGAGATACAGATTGGGTTTATGCCAGGCAGGAGGACCACTGATGCCAAATTCATTGTTCGACAGCTTCAGGAAAAATATATTGGGAAGAAAAGGGATCTGTAGTTTGCTTTTGTTGATTTGGAAAAGGCATTTGACAGAGTCCCTAGAGAGGTGGTGAAGTGGGCAATGAGAAAGCTTGGCTTGGAGGTGTGGCTGGTTAGGGTGGTTATGGCCATGTATTTGGGTGCTTGCACCCAGGTAAGAGTGAATGAAGATTTGAGTGGTGAGTTTTCCGTGAACGCTGGTGTGCATCAAGGGTCAGTTTTGAGTCCCATGTTTATCATGGTACTTCAAGCCCTCTCATGTGACTTCAGATGCGGACTCCCGTGGGAGATGTTGTATGGTGATGATTTGGTGTTGATTGCAGAGAACAAAAGGGAGGCAGAAGAAAGATTTAGGAAGTGGAGAGATGGTATGGGGCATAATGGCTTAAGGGTATATGCAGATAAAACAAAAGTGATGATATCTAGGGTTGGTGGCGGTACGGTCAAAGACAATGGAGAGTGGCCATGTTCACTTTGCCACAAGGACGTGGGAAGTAATTCCATCTTGTGTAGTGTTTGTGATAAATGGGTACACAAGAGTTGTAGTGGTATCAGAGGTAGACTGCGAGATAATGCTGATTTTATGTGTACGGCGTGTCAAGGAGAGCAGGTGGAGATTGTCAGGCGTGATAGGATTGAATTTGCTGGTGAGTCTCTTGAATGTGTGGAAGAGGTTTGTTATTTGGGAGACATGTTGTGTGCTAGAGCTGGGGCTGGAGCTAGCTCTGGGTTAGGGTGAAAAGTGGTTGAAAGAAGTTCAGGGAGCTGTTGCCTCTCCTGACATTGAGTGGACTCTTCCTACATGCTAAGGGGCCCTTGTATGGAGCATGTGTTATGAGACTGAGATGGTTTGCTCATGTGGAGAGGATGGGGGACGATAATTGGGTGCAGAAGATGAGAAGTGTTAATATTGGGGGTGGGGTTGTGAGGGGTAGACAGAGAAAGACGTGAGACAAGGTCATTAAGTGTAACCTCAGGGTCAAGGGACTCAACAGGGAGACTGCAATAGATTGTGCAGCATGGAGAGCCGCCATTAGGTGACCAAGGCCAATGCATGCAAGCATGTTGGAGCCTTCAAAAATGAAAACTATATATATATATATATATATATATATATATATATATATATATATATATATATATATATATATATATATATATATTGTTACGGAACAGAGAAAGATAATGTACACTTTAAGTGAGAATACTAAAAATCACTACTGTCCCGTAAAGTTCCAGGTTCAAAACAAAGAGTTAGGTAAAATTACAAGTTAAAGCTTAATGCTCAAACTAACAACAAAACATTCAGGACTCATAAGGTTAATGTAATGGCAAAAAAACAGGTTAAATATATGGTTAACTGCAATAGCCTCTATTAACACGAAATTAGCATGAGTTAATTTATCTAAGTCAGCCCTGTTAAAATGAGATACCAGATAATACTCAGTGAATGCAAGATAAATTATTACAGATACAAAATATTATTAATGATGGCTGATAGTAAAACTTTACTCTAAGCACAAAAACCTCACTAGGCCTACAAATTAAAACCTTATGTTATACAGTACAAGAACAAAATGTAATAACACTCATACTCAAATTAAACACAGCTGCTAGATGGTTGGAGACTTCCTGAGCACTCACAATAACAACTGTACAGGGGAGGACAGAGATGTGAACAAAATGAGGAGCAGATCTAAGTGGCAATGATGCAGAGACTGAGCTCATTATATAGGGGCCGGCAGAGCTTGATACAACTTGTAAGAAGGACGCGCAAATGAAGCCATGGGGACAAAGAGTTGACAATCCTGCTCTGAAAAACAGAAAGAACGACTTACTCTACTATATAGGTAGAAGGGGGGACTTGAGGCAGAACACGCTCGTGATCAAACATGCAGCACACTGCACGTTAGAATTACACAAAAGATGATGAAATCACAGGCCATGTAACACCTCCCCACAAAGAAAAAGAAATTTACAAAGGAAATTTCTTATTACTCTAAAACAATCTGTCTAAAGTGTAGATAAGCAATCTGCAATAACATTTTCTTTCCCCTTGACATGTTGTATGTCTAATGAATACTTCTGAAGAAGTAGACTCCATCTTGTCAATCTCTGATTTTTATCTTTAAACTTACTAAGGAATTTCAGTGGGTTATGATCGGTATAAATGACTATGCGGTCAAAACCAGAACACAAATAAAATGAAAAATGCTGTAAACCCAAAATCAAGGCCAAAAGCTCTTTCTCAATAGTTGAGTAGTTCTTTTGAGGTGGAGTGAACTTCTTACTGTAATAAGATACAGGATGTTCAATACCCTGATCATCCTCTTGCAGCAAAACAGCCCCAGCTCCTGTATCACTTGCATCAACAGCCATCTTAAAAGGCTTAGCAAAATTTGGAGTAGTGAGCACTGGCTGACTTAATAGGATAGCTTTAAGTTTGTTGAAAGAGGATTCACAGTAATCGGTCCAGACAAATTTAACTCCCTTTTTCAGTAGGTCTGTAAGTGGTGAAACAAGAATAGAAAAGTTAAGAACAAATCTCCTGTAATAACCTACCATTTCCAAAAATCTTTGCAGCTCTTTCCTACTTTTAGGTCTGGGAAGATCACTTATAACCTGAACCTTAGCTGCTGGTGGTGCAACATGTCCATCACCAATTACGTACCCAAGGTACTGAACTTTAGCTTGACCAAACTCACACTTTGATAAATTAGCTACAAGATTAGCCTGAACCAAACGCTCAAGAAATTTACTGACATGGCATAGGCGATCTTTCCAGTTGTCACTGAAGATTAATACATCATCAATATAAACAACACACCCTGCCAAACCCTCTGTTACAACATTCATGAGCTTCTGAAATGTGGCTGGTGCATTCTTCATACCATATGGCATTACAGAACATGCAAAAGTCTTTCCTAGTGTTACAAAACATGAGATCTCCCTAGCACGTTCAGTCATAGGTACTTGCCAGTATCCCTTTAACAAATCAAACTTACTTATGTACATAGCCTTTCCGATCTTGTCTATGCAATCTTCCACACGAGGGAGAGGGTAAGTGTCTGTTTTGGTTATCTGATTAACACATCTGTAGTCAATGCAAAGCCGCTGTGACCCACCTGGCTTAGGGACTAGAGTGACAGGAGAACTCCACTCGCTCTGACAGGGCTCAATCATCTTGTGGTCCAACAGGTAGCCAAGCTCCTTCTGGATGAGAGGAACTTTCACTGGGTTCACACGGTAAGGAGGCAATTTAATTGGCTTTGCGTCTCCAACATCAACATCATGCATCAACACAGTGGTTCTTCCTGGAGTGGCACGGAACACTTGCGGGTACTCCTGCAGTAATGCCGAAAACTCCTGCCTTTCCTCGGGAGGTAGATGAGAAAGCTTAGTCTGGAGATCATTCATGATATCAGGATTCTTCCCCAAACTGTCACTCAGGCTCATGCTGCATGGGAGAACTTCACTTGCAGACTCGGGTGGAACAGCTACAGTGCAGACTGGATTATTTTCGTCCCGCCTGTGATATAACTTTAGCATGTTGATGTGACATAGTTGCTTGTTCTTTCTACGATCTGGTGTGGCGATGACATAGTTGACATCACTGAGTTTCTTCTCCACGAAATAAGGACCACTAAACTTGGCTTGAAGAGGTTGCCCATGAACTGGTAGCAGAATCAAAACCTGATCTCCTGGCTGAAAGTGGCGTAACCTGGACTTCTTATCATACCAAGTCTTCATCTTCTCCTGAGCAGCTCCTAAATTCTCTCTCGCTAGCTGTAAAGCAGTGGACAGCCGTTCTTTGAACTTCATCACATACTCCAGCAGGTTGACGTCATCTTCCTCCGACAGCCAGCATTCCTTGAGTAACTTAAGGGGTCCTCTTACTTCATGGCCAAACAGTAGTTCAAAAGGCGAGAAGCCCAGTGATTCATTTGGAGATTCTCTTGCGGGAAACACATCAAATGGAAGACCTTTATCCCAGTCTTTCTGATGTTCCAAACAGTATTTCTTGAGCATCGATTTGAATGTTTGATGATATCTCTCCAACGCTCCTTGGGTCTGGGGATGGTAAGCTGAGGACGTGATCTGGGTGATGCCCAACTCTTTCAGAGACTGCTTGAAAACGTTTGACATGAAATTACTTCCCTGGTCTGACTGTACCTCCTTGGGCAGACCAAACTTTGTGAAGAACCCTAGAATTTCCTTAACCCCTACACCGCGGGCTTGTTTACCAGTTACTTGCGTGTGCCGCGGGGTTATTTGGGCTCCGACAGACTCTCAAAAAATATTTGCCAAAAATCAGTTATTAGTCCTAGAATAATAAAATTACATATGCTTATGGCACATACCTTCAGCTTTCTCCTGGAATGATTGTTGAGCCTTCGTCGGTTACCGTAGGACTTGTGGAGACCTCTGAAGTAGGGTAACGAAGTCTCCACTTTACACTTCCCAACAACCCGTAATATGATTACCACAGCCAGATACAAACACTATAAACACTATTCTACAATTTTCAAGTAGTTTGGGATCCATACTAAAAAAAAAAACACTGTGAAAGCAATGGAAATTACGAGCGCGTCTGATCGTCGCACTGGCACTAGTTCGCTCATGGTAGTCTGTCATTTATTATTCATAAAACCCCTCACACTTTATATTTCTATTACTATATAACACTTATATATATCTACAGTCTTTATCCATAAGTTTCCTTCAGTAGTATTAGTTTATTGTCACTGTAGGGATTCAATTTCTTTCAGTAAAATACGTAGCATTCACTTTCTCGTCCTGTATACTGGCATTGAGAGTGAATGTCACTTTCATCTTCACTCTCATAACTCATAGCATTCAGACATGCTAGAGTGAAACTTTCACTTTCATTACTCCTAGGGTATATACTCGTATTCTTATAATACTACTCATTTACATTTCTATTTACGTTCTCTATTTTATTTACGTTATTTACATTTCTATTTTATTTACAGTGTTATGCACTGTCACTTGAAATAACTTATAAAACTATTTTCCATTGTTCACGTATATTTACATTCATTACTTTCACTTGCTGTTTACACATTATTTACACATTATTTACAATTCCACTTGCACTGTTTTACTCAATAGAAAGATCGTAGTCACTCTTTTATCAATTGTCAGCCCTTTACCTCTTTCCACACGAGGTTTAGTAGGGGGTAAAGGTCACAGAGCCATTTGCATGGGGGTGAAAAAAGGCCTTGAAGTCAGCAAGATGAAACATACGTCCTCTCACTTCGGAAGATGAGACTACACTGATAACGCAGTTGCCAGGCCAGCTAGCCTAGAGGCCTGCTTTAGGGGTTATTCAGAGTTACCAATATTACTTCTTGAAACAGCTAAGTCTAGCAATGATATGATTGGCAGGAAATCTAGACAATACATTATAAATTTGGTAGTTCCAGGTGAATGTAAATATCATTTAGGGTTCTCCCTTCCCTCCTTACAGGTATATTTATTACGAAAATAGATTAGAGGCCTACTTAGGAGATATATAATCAGAGCTACCAATGTTAAATCTTGAAACAGCTTTGTGTAGCACTGATATGATTGGCAGGAAATCTAGACAATACATTATAAATTAGGTAGTTCCAGGTGAATGTAAATATCACTTAGGCTTCTCCCTTCTCTCCTTACATGTATATTTATTACGAAAATAGATTATACGGCATATTTCAAGGGGAAAAAAACAGCGAAAATTAGCGAACGAGTGCACGTGAGGTGTTGTCAGGTGATAATTAGCCAATTCCAGGTTTATGGCACTCTCACTTACCTGATTTCTTTCTTGTATATATTATTTGGTATAAGAATACGACATAGGGCTTATTTCAATGGATGAAATCAGTGAAAAATTCCAGGGAAGATTTACTTAGCGTAGCATGGCCGGGCAGGCGAGAGGATAGGGTAATGGAGGGGGGGTAGGGAGGGGAGTCAAGAACAGGGAGAAATGGCTAAATTGTCAACAATGGATGGGAGTACAGATGAGATTAGGAGTGCTGACTAGTGTTGGACATTGTCAGTACTGATAGATGATACAAGCCCCCACTTGAAAGCCCGGGTGAATTCAAAATAACACAGAATCACAAAAGCGACGCCCCGCGGTATGATCCCTTGCTCCCAAGCGTCACGAAAGTGACGCCCCGCGGTTAAGGGGTTAACCACGTTCTTTGCTGAGATATTTCTAAGTGGAATGGCTTCAGGATAACGAGTAGCCATATCAATCAGGGTCAACACATAAGAAAATCCTGAAGAAGTCTTAGGAAGAGGGCCCACAACATCCACCAACACACGGGTGAAAGGCGCCTCAAAAGGAGGAATGGGAACTAGAGGTGCAAACTTTTCGGTCTGATTACACTTCCCCACAACTTGACAGGTGTGACAAAACTTACAATACCAGGAAACATCCCTGAAGATACCTGGCCAGAAGAAGTGTTTCAAAATGCGTGCCACAGTCTTCCTCCCTCCAAGGTGTCCTGCCAAACTGGAATCATGAGCCACTCTAATGATATCCTGCCTACAAACACGAGGGATGACAACTTGATGTACAACCTCCCATTCACAGTCGGCTGATGCTGTTGGGGGTCTCCACTTTCTCATAAGTACTCCTGACTTTATATAATAACAAGTAGAAGCACCAGCTGACTCTTCCTCACTGCAAGCAGAGTTAGCTAGACCTTTCAACTCAGGGTCAGCAACCTGAACTCAACCAACTCTTGACGAGACAAATTATCAACACTACGGGGTACTGCCTCATCTGGTGAGTGGTCCAAATTAGCAAGAAAAATGTCAGCTAGGATAACATCATCATCATCATTATCCTCTAAATCACCAGTAACTTTAGACTTAGCCCTTGTGACAGCACATGCAGGGAACACATCAGGGACATCACAATCCCGGGCCGCAGCCACTGGCTCACTAGACAACTGAGGAGCTGGACACACTTGACTTCCACCAATATCATTTCCAAGTAAGAAAGTTACACCTGACATTGGAAGTGTCTCAACCAACCCAACCATAACGGAACCATTAACCCTTACACCGCGGGCTTGTTATGCTTTGACTTGCGGCTCCCACGGGCATATTCGCGCTCTGACAGACTCTCTAAAAATATTTGCCAAAAATCAGTTATTAGTCCTAGAATATTAAAATTATATATACTTATGGCACATACATTCAGCTTTCTCCTTGGGTGTTTGTTGAGCCTTCGTCGAGTACCGTAGGACTTGTGGAGACCTCTGAAGTTGGGTAACGAAGTCTCCACTTTTCACTTCCCGACAACTCGAAATATGATTACCACAGCCTGATATTATCACTAGAAACACTAATCTATGATTCTCAAATAGTTTGGAATCCATACTCCCCCCAAAAAACACTGTGAAAGCAATGAAAATTACGAGGGCATATAACCATCTCACTTCCGATCATTCGCCGCTAGTGTTGTCTATTATTCATAAAAACACTCACAGTTTATATTTCTGTTACTATACAACACTTATATATATCTACAGTCTTTATCCATATTTTTCTTTCAGTAATAGCAGTTTATTGTCACTGTAGGGATTCAATTTCTTTCAGTAAAATACGTAGCATTCACTTTCTCGTCCTGTATACTAGCATTGAGAGTGAATGTCACTTTCACCTTCACTCTCGTAACTCATAGTATTCATACATGCTAGAGTGAAACTTTCACTTTCATTACTCCTAGGGTATATACTCGTATTCTTATAATACTACTCATTTACATTTCTATTTACATTCTCTATTTTATTTACGTTATTTACATTTCTATTTTATTTACACTGTGTTATGCACTGTCACTTGAAGTAACTTATAAAACTATTTTCCACTCTTCACGTATATTTACATTCATTACTTTCACTTGCTGTTCACACATTATTTACACATTATTTACAATGCCACTTGCACTGTTTTACTCAATAGAAAGATCGTAGTCACTTTTTTATCAATTGTCGGCCCTTTACCTCTTTCCACACGAGGTTTAATAGGGGGTAAAGGTCACAGAGCCCTTTGCATGGGGGTCAAAAGTGGCTGAAGTTAGCAGGACCAAACAGACGTACCTTCACATTGGAAGATGACAGTGAACTGATAGGGGTGGGCCGGGGTGGCCTACCTAGGGAAATGCATTACTGCCAATGTCAGCCTCATGACAGCAGCTAATATATTGCAGTGAAATGATTGGCAGGAAATCTAGACAATACATAATAAATTAGGTAGTTCCAGGTGAATGTAAATATCACTTAAGTTTCTCCCTTCCCTCCTTATATGTATATTTATTACGAAAATAGATTATACGGCATATTTCAAGGGGAAATAAACAGCGAAAATTAGCGAACGAGTGCACATGAGGTGTTGTCAGGTGATTATTAGCCAATTCCAGGTTTATGGCACTATCACTTACCTTATTTCTTTTTTGTATATATTATTTGGTATAACAATAGGGCATAGGGCTTATTTCAATGGATGAAATCAGTGGAAAATTCCAGGGAAGATTTACTTAGCGTAGAATACAGTGTGGTGGCCTGCAATAATTAGGTAGTTCCAGGTGAATGTAAATATCACTTAGGCTTCTATCTTCCTTTCTTATATATATTTTTATTACGAAAATAGATTATACAGCATATTTCAAGTGGAAATAAATAGCGAAAATTAGCGAACGAGTGCACGTGAGGTGTTCTCAGGTGATAATTAGCCAGTTCTAGGTGTATGGCACTCTCACTTACCTTATTTCTTTCTTGTATATATTATTTGGTATAAGAATAGGGCATAGGGCTTATTTCAATGGATGAAATCAGTGAAAAATTCCAGGGAAGATTCACTTAGCGTAGCACGGCTGGGCAGGCGAGAGGATAGGGTAGTGGAGGGGGGGGAGGGAGGTGAGTCAAGAACGGGGAGAAATGGCTAAATTATCAACAATGGATGGGAGTACAGATGAGATTAGGAGTGCTGACTAGTGTTGGACACTGACAGTACTGATAGATGATACAAGCCACCACTTGAAAGCCCGGGTGAATTCAAAATAACACAGAATCACAAAAGTGACGCTCCGCGGTATGATCCCTTGCTCCCAAACATCAAGAAAGTGACGCCCCGCAGTTAAGGGGTTAATGACCTAGAGCAGCTTCTACAGCACCCTACCCGTATCCCAGACCTCCTTGGAGAGGGCTCCAACATACTTGACCTCTTCCTTGCAACTAACCCTTTTGCTTACACTGTTAATCTTTTCTCTCCGTTGGGCTCCTCTGATCACAACCTTATCACCTTAATCTGTCCTATCACTCCGATAAAGCCTGTGGACCCTCCAGGGAAACGTCGCCTGTGGCATTTTGGAACCACAGATTAAGAGGCCCTCAGGCTGTACTTCTTTAATTTTCCCTGGAATGATTATTGCTTCCATGGCCGGGAGCCATCTGAGTGTGCCTTGCGCATTACGGAGGTTATTCTCTCGGGTATGGAAGCATACTTTCCTTTCTCATATCCTTTGACTAACACAAGAAAGCCTTGGTTTAATCACGCTTGTTCTAATGCTGTCTGTAACAAGGAGAGGGCCTACAAAAGGTACCGGAGCCAACCCACCTCTGAATCACATCATCTTTACGTTTCTGCTCGGAATCATGCTAAGTCTGTTCTTTGCTTTTCTAAAAATAAATTCATCCGTACTAAATGCTCTCAACTCTCCAACTCGAATTCTTCCCGCTCCTTCTGGCACCTTACCAAAACCTTTCTAAGAACTTTACCTCATTGTCTTTCCCTCCTCTTTTCTACTCTGATCGTTCTGTAGCTATTTCTTCTACTGATAAAGCAGATCTCTTCGCACAGACTTTCTCCTCCAATTCCACCTTAGACGATTCCGGTGCTGTTCCTCTATCACTTCCCGCCTCTGACATCCTCATGGCTGACATTAAAATGTCTTCAGCTGATGTATATTCTGTCATCACTGGCCTCAATACTAAGAAGGCGTATGGGCGTGATGGAGTCTCTCCTGTTGTTCTCAAGAACTGTGCATCTGTGCTTACACCCTGCCTAGGCAAACTCTTTCGTCTTTGTCTATCAACTTGTACCTTTCCTTCCTGCTGGAAGTTTGATCTCATTCAGCCAGTCCCAGAGAAGGGTGACCACTCCCAACCCTCCAACTATGGTCCAATTGCTTTAACGTCCTGTATTTCAAAAGTTTTCGAGTCAATTCTCAATAGAAAAATTTTAAGACATCTTTCCTATCACAACCTTCTTTCTGATCGTCAGTACGGGTTCCGTCAGGGACGCTCCGCTGGCAATCTTCTCACCTACCTTTCAGACCCCTGTCATCCTCCTTTCTGGACTTGGGCGAAAGCTTTGCCATTGCACTTGACATCTCAAAGGCTTTCGATCGAGTCTGGCGTAAATGTTTAATTTCCAAACTGCCCTCTTACCGTTTCTATCCTTCTATCTGTGTCTTCATTTCTAGCTTCCTTTTTGGTCGTTTTATAGCCGCTGTTGTAGACGGCCATCTTTCTTCTAGATCTATCAACAGTGGTGTTCCTCAGGGCTCTGTCCTATCACCAACTCTCTTTCTTTTATTCATCAATGACCTTCTAAGCTGTACATCTAACCCTATCAACTCATAAACTGATGACTCCACCCTCACCTTTCCATTCGGTTCCTGCAATGCCCATCTCAGCAGTTACTTCAACAAACAAGGGATGAGGCTATGGCACACCTTATATCTGACTTGGCTCGTATCTCTGACTGGGTTAAAAATAATATTATTTTTAATGCATCTAAGACTAAGTTCTTACACATATCAACGCATCAAAATCTTCCACAGGTGTACCCAATAATGTTTAATAATATTCAGCTTAATCCTGCATCATCCTTGAACATGCTTGGGTTTTCATTTACTCGGGACTTATCTTGGAAAGATCATATTACATTTCTTGTAAAATCTGCTTCCAAGAGATTGGGTGTGCTAAGCCGACTCCGTTCTTTCTTTACCCCTGCACAATTGTTGTCTCTATACAGGGGTTTTATCAGCCCCTGTGTGGAGTACAACTCTCATGTGTGGGAAGGCTCCCCATATACAGCTCTTCTCAATAGGGTGGAGTCAAAGGCTTTTCGTCTCATTAACTCTTCTCCTCTTACTAACTCCCTTCAATCTCTGTCCCTTTACTGCACTGCTGCATCTTTATCTCTTTTCTATCGCTACTTTAATGGTCGCTGCTACTCTGAACTGTCTGCATGCATTCCTCTACCTTTACGACGGGTGCGTCTAGCAGCAAACTCTCATCCCTTTTCTATCCAACTCTCTAATGCAAAAGTTAACCGTTACTCCCAGTCCTTCATTTATGCAACAGGTCAACTCTGGAACTGTCTTCCTCTGTCTTTATTTCCTGCTGCCTATGATCTCCAGTCTTTCAAACGCAGTGTGACCAGGCATCTCGAAATGAATTGATCTTGAATTTGGCTCTCTCTTGTATTTTGTTTTTCTCTTGGAGGGAACTCTTATTGTGGCTCATGACCTTTGGTTCCTTCTTCCTTGTATAAAAATAAAAAGCAAGGTTGTTTTGGTGCTCCTTGCATGTCCCGCGGCGATATTCGTGCTTCTACAGACTTTGTAAAAATTTTTGCCAAAAATCAGTTATTGGTCCTAGAATATTATTATTACATATGCATATGGCACATACCTTTAGCTTTCTCCCGGGATGTTTTTTGAGACTTCTGAAGTTGGGTAACGAAGTCTCCACTTTACACTTCCTGACACCCCGTAATATGATTACCGCAGCCTGATATTATCACTAGAAACACTATTCTATGATTTTCAAAGAGTTTGGAATCCATAGTCAAAAAAAAAAAAAAAAAAAAAAACTGTGAAAGCAATGAAAATTACAAGCGCGTACCAGCTTCCCACTTGCACTCGTTCACCGCTGGTATTCTGTGATTTATTATTCATAAAAACACTCACACTTTATATTTCTATTCCTATAAAACACTTATATATATCTGCAGTCTTTATCCATAAGTTTCCTTCAGTAATAGTAGTTTATTGTCACTGTAGGCATTCAATTTCTCTTTCAGTAAAATACGTAGCATTCACTTTCTCATCCTGTATAATAGTGTTGAGAGCGAATCTGTCACTTTCACTTCCACTTTCATAACTCATAGTATTCATACATGCTAGAGTAAAACTTTCACTTTCATTACTTCTAGTATATATACTCGTATTCTTATATTACCACTCATTTACATTTCTATTTACATTCTCTATTTTATTTATATTATTTACATTTCTATTTTATTTACAGTGTTATGCACTGTCACTTGCAGTAACTTATAAAACTATTTTCCACTGTTCACTTATATTTACATACATACATTGCTTTCACTTGCAGTTTACACATTATTTGCACATTATTTTCATTTCCACTTGCACTGTTTTAGTCACCAGAAAGATCGTAGTCACTGTCCATCATTTTCATTGATAAATTAGCCAGTTCACGTTCCACAGCAGTCACTTAGCCCTTTACCCCTTTCCACACGAGGTTTAGTAGGGGTAGAGGTCACAGGGCCCTTTGCTTGGGGATAAAAAGCTTCGGAATTGGACAGGCACGAATCCGACATGATTTCACCTTGAAATACAACAGTAAACTGAATGCTGTGGTGGCCTAGGGTCAGTGGAAGGCTGCCAATGTGAGCGTGGTGACAGCTGCTAATATATATGCTATGAAATGATTGGCAGGAAATCTAGACAATACATAATAAATTAGGTAGTTCCGGGTGAATGTAAATATCACTTAGGTTTCTCCCTTCGTTTCTTATATATAATTTTATTACGAGAATAGATTATATGGCATATTTCAAGGGGGAATAAACAGGAAAAATTAGCGAAAGAGTGCAGGTGAGATGTTGTTAGGTGATAATTAGCCAATTCCAGGTGTATGGCACTATCAATTACCTTCTTTCTTTTTTATATATAAACCATTTGGCTTGTCACTCAATGTAAAGCCACCTGTAAAGGAAAGAAAAGGAATAAGAAGTGACAGGAAAGATGGAAGAAACAGGAAGAGAGGAGGGCAGGCACAGAAAAAGAATGATAAAAGCTAAGGAAGTAGGCAGCACTACATCCACTCACTTATGTAGTTCTGCCTACTTCCTTAGCTTTTATCATTCTTTATCTGTGCCTGCCCTCCTCTCTTCCTATTTCTCCCATCTTTCCTGTCACTTCTTATTCCTTTTCTTTCCTTTACAGGTGGCTTTACATTGAGTGACAAGCCAAATGGTTTCCTGTAAGCCAAGAAACCATTTACAGTGCTGGGTGGTAACCATATAACCAAACCATACGTGCTTCCTATGTATCAACAAGTGGGTTGGTGGAGGGTTGGTGCCCCTCCATGTAAAACAAGTAACTCAGTGTCAAATGGCCACCCTTTATCGGATTATGGTGTCTGGCAATAGATAGATAGATAGATTTTGTATAAGAATAGGGCATAGGGCTTTTTTCAATGGATGAAATCAGTGGAAAATTCTGGGGAAGATTTACTTAGCGTAGTGCGGCCGGGCAGGCGAGAGGAGAGGGTAATGGTGGGGAGGTAGGGAGGGAAATCAAGAATGGGGAGAAATGGCAAAATTGTCAACAATGGATGGGAGTACAGATGAGATTAGGAGTGCTGACTAGTGTTGGACATTGGCAGTACTGATAGATGATACAAGCCACCACTTGAAAGCCCATGCAAATTCAAAATAATCACAAAAATCGCAAAAGTGACGCCCTGCGGTATGATCCCTGGCTTCCAAGCATCACGAATGTGATGCCCCATGGGGTTAAGAATAGACTGGAAAACTTTTGAGACACAGGATGTTAACCTGCCACATGCCAGTGCCATTTTAAAATGATGTGACGAAAATCTGCTGTCAGTGCCAGTGCCGTTTTAAAATGGCTTTAAATAAAAAAATTCAGTGACTGGATTTTTCAAGGTTCGCGGGTAAAATTTGGTGGTCATGTATGCTAACTGTTCCTCTACCATTCCGCATGTGGTCAAGACCCTACACCCACTTGCTTCCTCCCTCACTCTCACTCTGCCCCACTCTGCCTGTGCGCCTCACACAGTGCTGTAAATAGTGAAGGTATGTTGTAAATATTTTCACGCAAGTGTAAGGACTATACATAATGAAATCAAGTTGTAAATAGTTTCTTGTAAGTGTAAAGCCTGTACATAGTGAAGTCAAGTTCTAAATACCTTCTTGTAAGTACCAGGATTGTACACAGTGAAGTTAGGTTGTACCTATCTTCAAGTAAGTTAAGACAATGCGTTCACAGTGAGAGAAACTTGCAAATTGTAACAGACGTTGAAGTAATAAGTAATCAGAAAAGTGTACAGAACATTGCTATACCTTCCCAGCATAAATACCTGAATCTACTTTACATACAAAACGGCTTTCTCTCACCTACGTAGTGCACATGAGACAGCAGGAATACCTGTATACGAGTATGCAGGACTCATTAAAACCCATTTCTGAGCTTCGGTGAGTATTTTAATGGTGAAATTCATTGTTTTCACGTCAAAACCTATCATTTTAGCCAAAAATAAAAAGGTCAAAAAATGGCCAGCACGTAGGCGACCCATAGGGCTAAAAATAGCTAGCACACAGCAGGTTAAAGCACTTGAATGATCGTTAGAGGGTTGGGAATGGTCACCCTTCTTTGGGACAGGGTGAATGAGAGTAAATTCCCAGCAATAAGAAAGGGTACAAGTTGATAGACAAAGGTGAAAATTAATAGCTTACCTAGGCAGGTTGTAAGTCTTGTAGTCGTTGCTGAGGCGTTTCCAAAAATGTTAGATTGTCATTGTTGTTCTAGCAGAGAATTTTCAAGTTGGTCTTGTTGTGGACTGAAGGAGAAAGATAAAAATTTGACTGCAGTTTTATTCTCAAAAGGAAATTATCTTGACAAGAACAGTACTAAGGTGAGTGCAGTTTATGCTAGCTAATTCTGTGCCCTCTACTCCTGCCTTTTGCACCATGCCTCTTGTCTCTCCTATCACGTCCTACCGTTTCTCCCTTGTCTCTCCAATTTCCTCTGTATATGACTGGTTAGGTCATGTGTGTGGACACATGTGGTGATTTCCACACCTGTGGAGTTTTCCACCAGGCATCATACTGTGCTGTGTGTTAAATTCTCTAGCTAGAATCTGCACGGCTGTTTCCTCCAGCTCTCTCGAGCTTAGGCATGACTTTCTTCAAACCTCTATATTACATATTAAGTGCACATATGTCACTAGCTATAACGTAGTTTTTGATGATATTTTAGTGTCCTGACATCACAAGGTCATGCCATGCTGTTGTTCCTACGACAGCAGGTATTAATCCCTTCGCACATGATGACACGTTTGTCGTCATTTGGGCATGTCTGCGACTATACTCAATGACGCATTTGTCATCATTTAAGCATAAAAACCTTCATCAGAGAAAATATTTTCGGCCAATCAATGTCATTTTTGGATGCGTCATAGTTCCCATGCCTCTCAGCAAAAGTAATGACTGGGCATCCTCAAGGCTTGAGAAGCGCAGCATCCCTGCCAGGTTGATTAGCTCCCCATCAGCTGTCAAGGGAGAAGGTAGTGCGTGGCTGGGAAATCTATTTATTCCATCCCGGGATGTGCATCATACTCCACTATACCAATAGTGCTTGTGTTTACTTTTTGGGCACTATTGTGATTAGATTGGTTTGCAATAGGGAATTAGGTTTTGGTGAATCAGTCCTGGTCATTATCAGCTGTTGGCCCAACAAAGATTGTGCTAGGCCTATCCTGTTTTTTGGCATGTCCCAACAACTACATCTACCCTGCACCCAATGTGAGTATTCAACCATTGAATAATAGTGACAATGAATCAGGTGAATGTAGTGTACAATAGCCAGTGAGGAAGGACATGGTGAAATGCTTAGCAGAAGGAGGCGGGAAACCGCCAGCCGGCACAGGATTGTCTTGAATGAAATATTTGCCAAGGTGTTGATGAAGTCCTTGTTTTATGCTGATATATGGTGGATAGTGTTATTGTGCAATAGATAAACATATAGTGCAATGAGTGTACGTGATGAAATATTGGCTAGGGCAGGAGTCATGTACACTTTACAGCCACAGCATGCCATTGTCAGGAGGGGATAAAATAGAGGAGGTTTATAGGGATATTTCATTTTATCATATTGTTATATTTATTCTGTATGCTTTCTGTGTGAAATAAAGCATGAGTGTTATTGATATGTTTATCATATGCTTGTGTGGATGAACGTGAACACTGGACCACGTGCTCGTCGGGAATATCATCTGCGATACCTTAGGTATTGGAGATGTGACATACAGAGCACATTCAGGTACTGTTGTGGTGAAATATCATGTATGTCTCATAAAATAATGGATTTGATTATGTGTCCTGTGAAATAAAATCATAAACACTGCAGTGTCTTCAGGTAAGGGAAACATCATCTGCTACACTTTAGCGGACAGGTAAGTGCCACGTACTTGTACTTGAACCCTTGTGTTGTGCCGGTGTTGAGCTAAGTTCTTGACTAGCTGTGAAAAAAATATCTTGACTCCTTTATTTCAGCTCACACTTCTACCACAGCACTGGACAGCCACAGGGTCCACAATCCCTCTGACAACAATTTATTCTTCAGTTGGGTTGCAACGACAGCAGTCATGCATGGATGAAACATGGGGTTGGCACCACACGAGTGGCATAAGATCCTTGATGAGGTGGAGTCAGAGAGTGACAGTGAGGGTGACCGTTCTTGGATGGAGGAAGTTGAGTTGCCACAGTCCAGTCAGCAAGTGGAGCTGCGCTGCCACCTTCCATTGGGGGAAACCACACCACCATTATTGTCCAGCTTCACCAGAGAACCCTCCACATCTCTACGACCCGCCAGTCCCACCGCTCTCTTCATTGACTCCCAATCTCCAGGCCCCTCTGGCCCCCTTGGCAAGCCAGTGTCACCGGAAGCCAGGCCATCGTTCCTTGTGATGGCCCCTCCACCCGCTTCTGCCGTGCAGGATGCTACGATGACATCCTCGCCAGACAGGCCGGGGAGACTGGTGTCCCCAGAGCCCTCTGTCTCGTCCTCGTCCTCATCCGAGGCATCCCGTCCCAGATGAGGACGCCGTGGTCCCCTGCCTGCACACAGGGGACGTCCAAGGAGTCGAAGGGCAGGCCGAAGGGTGTCAACAGGCCAACCCGCTGCCATCGCCACTGAAGAGGATCCTGAGTGGAGCAGTGGCCCGTTCATATTGAACCACAGGCCATTCACTGGCTCCCCAGGGATCCAGGTGGATATTCCAACATCTCCCCTGCAGTTCTTCCAGCTCTTTTTCATGCAGGAGTTGTCGTTATACCTCACCATGGAAACCAACCGGTATGCCACATTCCTGGGGACTCAGCTGGATGTCTGGTTCTCCTGCAATGAAGAAGAGATGGCCAAGTTCCTGGGGTTATACCTTTTCATGGGGGTTGTGCACATGCCAACCATTAGGCACTACTGGCAGAGCTCCGTGCTGCACGACTACCCTAGGGTCCAGCAGGCGATGAGTGGAAAGCTCTTCAACGCCATCCTGAAGCACTTCCATGCCTTCAACTCGCTCGCCATTCACCAGGACAACCAAGATAGGCTCATCCGCATTTGCACGGTCATGGAGTACCTCTTTCAGTGGTACAGTCTGCGTCCCTACCCAAGGAGCAGATCAGCCTGGATGAGGGCCCTCTGGGATGGTAGGGCCGGCTGTCCTTCCGTGTCTACAATCCCCAGAAGCCCAACAAGTATTCCATCAAGATGTACACGCTGGCTGAGTCGTCCTCGGGCTACAACTGGAACCTTGAGGTCTACACAGGGGTGCAGCGTACCCTCCAGAACACTGTATTGGGCCTCGTGGAACCGTTGAAGGACCAGGGTTATAAGTTGTTCATGGACAACTATTACAATTCTGTAGCCCTATGTGAACAACTCTTCACTGCAGGATTTTACATATGTGAGACCCTACGGCTGCCTAAAGAGCGACACGCCAGCTACAGGCCATCACCAGGGCTAAGAGCCTGCCCGAGGGATGCATGACGTACAGGCACAAGGACATTGTGCTAGTCCTACTGTTGAAGGACAAGCGCATTGTGAACATGGTGTCCACCTTCCACACTGCAGACACCATTCCAAAGAGGGTTCAAGGGAAGGTGCAGGGATATGACGGGTGGACAACCTATGTGGAGAAGGTTGTTCACAAGCTTGTCGTTGTGGAGAAGTACAACAGGTATATGGGTGGGGTGGATCATTTCAATCAGATGGTCCAGTATTACCCCATCCAACGCCGAACTATCAAGTGAACGAAGAAGATCACATTCTACTTCATACAAATGGCACTGTTCAACACGTTTGTCATGTATAAGAAGTACAGACATGCGCAAGTAACTCTCCTGGAATTTGTGCAGCAGATCATCTATGATTTGCATTTCCACAAAGAGGACTGGCCCACATCTAGACACGCACTTCACCACGCCCCAGACCTACCTACCCGGCAGCCAGCACCAGCATCACCTGGCACCCAGCAGGCACAACCACCAGCACCAGGATGGGTCCAGCCACCACCAGCACCAGCACAGCCTGCAGGAGACCCCACACAAGCAACACCAGAAGCAGGGCCATCACAGGTGCTACAATCACCACCAGCACCACCTGCAGGAGGCCCATCAGGGGTGCCAGAACCACCACCACCTCCAGTTGCTCGTCCGTCAGGAGAACCCATGCCTGGGCCTGCAGCTCCCACACTACAGGACCACAGAGCACGAGAGTAGCCAAGTAAGTGTTGCCGGGCCATCGACAACGACGTGAGGTTGGATTGCACTCACCACCAGGCGAGGATCCCTGACAAGAAGAGGCTGTGCTTCAATTTGTGAATGAGGAGAGACACAAGGAACATGTGTCCTGTAAGTGATGTGCCGCTTTGGATGGGTGATTGTTTTGACCAGTACCATACCAAGCGAAACCTTCACTACTGGAGCACACACACACACACACACACACACACACACACACACACACACATACACACACACAGTACAAAACTCTAACCTCCCAACCGATCTGGTCCTGCAGGAAGATCATCGCCACTGAAGAAGTACGTGATATTCTTTTTTTATTTGTCTATTTACCTCTATTTATGTCAGTGTATTTACATATACATATATATTGTTATTTACCTCAACACAAATGACAGGGAAATAAGTACAGCTTCAGTTCCAGTTGCTAGCAACAGGTTTAGTGTTCACGTGTGGTTTCTGAGAGGACGGAAAACAAACCAGAAGTAATTATATAAAATAGTTGCTGGTATAAAACCAAAGAAAACGTAGCTAGCAAGCATAAAAGTGTTAGTGCTCTACGGGAAAATAACGAAAGTGAGCGCGGCTGACGGCGGGTCAGCGCGGGGCAAAGTACGCTATAGTTTTTTTGTATTTTTCTCGAAAAATTTGAGGCCTAGGATCACCGTTCTTTACTGAGAAGAAAGAGAATGAAATTGTGCATAGGATGATGAAATAAAAATATAACAGTGCCAAGAATAGTTCTTCGCAAATCCTTCCTAAATAAAAAAGTTGTTTTCTGTCGAAAATGGGTTTACCATACTGTACCTCGTATCAAATTGGGACCTGACCCATTCGAAAGCTAATAAAATTCTCTTTTGATTGATGGTATAACATGTAGAGATTGATTAGTAAACATTCGACTTATGATGTTGGGAAGTGGAATCTATGATCCCGAATGTTTATTCCGAGGGCCATAACGTACATGTAGTGTTTTTTTTTTCTTGCTTATCGTGTAGAAAAAACATCGACGAAAAGAAATATGTGGGTTTTATGGCAAAATAAATATGTTTGGGTGGTCAAAATAAGCCGAGAACACACATTTTTGGAGTGCGCAGCAGCTGGGGGGGAGGGAAGAAAAGCCCACGGGTCAGAGCCCGGAGAGTTATAAACTTATCCGCCCGCAAAAGGGTTAACAGTTTACATATCATGTTGTAACATATTAATTCATGGTACTGATGACAATAGAGCAAAGACACAATTATACTGTAGAAACATAACATATTGTAACGATATATTATATAGAGTAAATACATGGTAGTAAAAATTGAGCAAAGAACAATGCATTGTAGTGATATAATGTGTATATGCATTTATACAATTGTCATCTAATGGCAATTCCATGCCGAGATTAGGCCTATAGTAAGCCTCAGCCATATGTAATGTGTCTATTATCTATTTATCTATCTGTCTGTCTGTCTATCTATCTATCTATCTGTCAATCAGTCAGTCAGTCAATCAATCAATCAATCAATCTATCTATCTATCTATGAGATATATTAATATAGTATTATATAGAATGGATACATGTATATTAGTTTGTCATTTATTCATAGTTTGATTAACACTATAATATATTATGTTTCCCCATAATTTTCCTTCATTTTTTAAATGTACAGTATATATACTGTAATTTAAAACATTTATATATTATACACATTTCACTCAGGGGGTCTCACTTGAATGTTTACTCTTCCTCCCGTAAATACTGATTCCAAGTTTGCAATCCTTGCATAACTGGTAATATACTAAATATAACGGAGAAGATTACAGAGACAACTGGAGCTGGGCTCTACAAATAATATGGATTGAACATAATCATACTCAGTTCTTCCAAGGGATTCATTGTTTGAATGATTAATTGCAAAGTTTCAAACTTAGGTGAAGTCAACATACTGTAATATTTGTGCTTATGTTTAAATCCATCTTAGGTAGTGGTTGGAAGTGTTTATGTGTGTGATTAAGGATGGCATAGTGAATGTTTGTAGCTAAGGTGGACAAAGATAATGTAAAGTACAGCACAATAGTCAGGTGCTATGTATAGCTCTACCATGCCTCTTTATTTTCCTAACCCCTTCTGCTCTGTCTGTCCAGTTTCCCCTGCATATGACTGGTATGGTCATGCATAAGGACACGTGTGAAGGAACGACTGTGGAGTTTCTTCAAACCTCTATATTACATATTAAGAGAATATATGTTACTAGCTATTATGTTGTGTGTTATGATATTTTAGTGTCCTGACACTTATGATGAAGTATGAGATAATGGTGTATCTGGCCATATTGCGAAAACCGGTGGGTTATGAGTGAAGTAGAAAAACTGTAAATGCCTGATGCGCTGATGGTGAGTGAGTTTATCTGGAGAATATGTGAACTTGCAATGCTATGTCATATCCTATGATAGCCATTTCACAAGGGATCGTTCCAGTTGGCTGGAACGTGAAAATGTACACAGGACAAAGGTGAACAGCATGTAAAGATGACCTACACTTGCGTTCATTTGTTGATTCACTAGTGAAAGTGACAGTATCCTGTCTCTTGGAGACCATGATGAGTTCTGTGTTGGTGCTGATGTTGATTGTGACCAAAGTTTCATTATTCTTAGAAGGAAATGGGTATATTAATTTTGATAGACTGTGAACAGGTTATCTGTTATGAATGGTTCATGAACTATTACTGATGTTGGTGTTAGAGCTGCTTCTAAGTATTGGTAATATAGCATGAGATTCCTGTCCTGAAACAAAGGCTTCAAACCATGTTTCTGTTCGTTTTGACTGATTATTTGACGTAGATCGTCAACTGGAAATAAGTTAATGGTGATCTTGCCATTACCAACATTTGCAATACCTTTCATCAAAGCTGGATAACGACCCTGGCGTTGTCTAACTGAAGCATTATTATATCACTATTTTCCATGACTACTGATAAGTGTTGAAAAAGTGTCATGTTTCCTTCCATTGCATTTATTTTGTCCACATTCTCTTGAATTATCCTTTCTGCCTTTCTGAGATTTTTCACGATCATCATCATTGCCGTGTTTGGATTGTCAGCTAGCTTCTGTTGATAAGTTAATACCTGAGCTCTCTTATTAAATTTGTTTATTTCTTGCAGACCTTTTTCCTTAGCCAATCCAGAAATATTCCCTAGAATTGCACCACCCAGGTCGAAGAAACCACGCTTCTCACGTGTATTTGTGATATTTTTCATGCCACTAAGTGTCTCAGTTCCACGAGATGGGATATCTTGGATCATGATGAGTATGGTAGTCTTTGCTTGTTCTAACCGCTATTTTGCTAACTTCATGAATTCAATCACTCTCTTTGTGTTATGAGTCTCTGAGGCAGAACTCCTTATCATTACATCCAATGTCCTCAGTGGCTTAGCAACGTTCTTCAACAGCACCGGTAATTCATATAAGATATTAAAACTAATTTCAGTACTCATGATAATTATCTTTCACAGTTGCTATCATAGCTGTTGGGGCTATATGGCATCCTTGACTTATTATATGTTGAGGGTCTAAGTGAGCTGATCCTCTTGCTGTATAGATGAGTAGTCATGGTATAAACCCCCTCACCGTTACCTACCGAAAAAATCTATTAATCAGCTAATCCAGTCATGCTGAGGTCGATGATAATGATGATGTGCATTATAAACTGGCTCTTGGAGAGCAGTAACTTTGCTTATTGCTTCACTTATAGAAGTTTAAATCGATAGACCTACCTAGTTCATGTAAATGCTGCATTTGTAGACACAGTTGCATGTATTTTGTGTTTGTTATGCGATCTTAATTTATTTTTGTATGTATCAGTTTCTTCTAGGTTATTTTAATTATTTGTTTTCAGTTTTTGGTGGTTTCTGAGGTTACATAATTGCTGGCAGAATTCTCTGAGGCCCTTTTTAAATGATCAACATGAATTTGCTTTTCTTCGCCACTCGGCAGTGACTTACTTAGTGCCGCATTGGTTGTTCCCTTAACCCCTCTATGGCGGTGGGTCTGGAATTTTACGTGCACCCCACGACGACGCTGAGGCCATTTCTGAAGTTTCGAAAATTGATTTTTTTTCCCTGCCATATTGAAGAGAAAATTTGGAAGCACCTAACCGTGCAAATCCCAGCTTCCTAGACCCATTCTGTGGCTTGCAATAGAGTGCAATAGTTGCAGAAATATAGGCAACCGATATCAGCCGCCGAGAGGTGCTGTCACGTTGCAACATCGCACGTGTTGTTACAGTTTTTTTTTACCCCCGAGAACAAGGTGAATGGTGCTGAAGTGCTGCACATATATATGATGATATCGAATGATTTCAGTAATATGTTTTGAAAAAGTGTTCCCCAGAACTTGCCTTTGTTCTTGCTAAATTATTCAGACTATGCATACGTACTATTTCATTCCCTAATGCATGGAAAGAAGCCAATATCCATCCAGTTCCAAAGAAAGGAAGTTCCTCTGACCCCTCTGATTACAGATCAATAGCTGTCACATCTTCTCTTGGTAAAATATTTGAAACTTTAATTAATAAGCTCATCGTTAAACATCTTGAATCCCACAACTTAATTAGTGACAGACAATATGGTTTCTGCCACGAAAGTTCCACCATTAACATACTCATCTCCTGACTCATACTGTCCATCAATCAATTGATCTACATGGAGACACTCATGCAGTAGCCCTTGATATTTCTAAAGCTTTCAACAGAGTATGGCACCGTTCCCTGCTGTCCAAACTCCCCTGCTATGGACTAACGTCTTTTGTTCCTTTGATTTCCTCATATCACAGTGACAGAACAATAACAGTAAAAGTATCTATCTATCTATCTATTGCCAGACACCTTAATCCCTTATACGGGGTGGCCACAAACAAATCGCCTCCACGTCACCCTGTCCCCCGCCATCTCACTGCCCTCCTCCCTATTCACACACCCCTCTCTCATTTACCTCTCTACTCAATCCCTCCATCTCATCCTTGGCCTTCCCCTCCCTCTCTTCCCCTCCACCTCAGTCACATACACTCTCCTCATTAGTCTCTCATTCTCCATGCTCTCCACATGGCCAAACCACCTCATTGTGTTTCTCCTAATGCTTCCTATCACATCCACATCCACACCACAACGCTCCTTCACATCCTCATTTGTCAGTCTGTTTCTCTATATGACTCCACAGGCACCTCTCAAATTACTCATTTCCCTGCTCTCACTCTTCACTTGAGTCCCTCCAACAACGTCCAAGCTTCACTTCCATACGTCAGAGTTGGTATCACAGTATTGTCATGTATTAATTTTTTCACATCCATGGTCACTTCCCTGTCTCTTATCACTGCCTTCAAGGAACCAGCAACCTTTCTTCCTTGTATCCTTTCAAGCACTTCACCCTCCAAACTTCCATCCTTACTCATCACACTACCCAGGTACTTAAACGTACTCATATTTTCCATTTCCACATCATCCAATCTCACTGTACATTCATTGACTTCACCTCTCTCTAAGACCGCAACTTTACTCTTACCTACATTCACCTTTAAATTCCGTTTCTTACACACTCTTCCAAACTCATCCACTAAGCCATGTAGCTCCCCTCCATCTTCACTTAACAACACAGTATCATCTGCAAACAACAGTTCAGCGAGTTTCCAAACACTGCCCTCTCTCATTAGGGCCACGCCAAGATCCGCTGCCCTAGCTTGTATCACTTTTATAACCCATCGATATACAGATTCAACAACCATGGAGACATGACACATCCCTGTTTCAACCCAACCTTCAAATAGAAAACCTCACTCAGTTCACTATCCACACACACTGGAGCCTTAGCACCCTCATACATACTCTTCACAGCATTCAGGAACTTCCCATCTACTCCATATATTCTTAATACTTTCCACAATCCTTGTCTATCCACCCTGTCATATGCTTTCACCAAATCCATGAAGGCCGCATACAACTTCTTTCCCTTCTCTTGACACTTTTTCACTAAAGATCTAAGAATGAATATCTGGTCTACACAACCTCTTCCCTTCCTAAACCTTCCTGTTCTTCTCCAACTAATTCCTCTGTTATCTCCCTGACTCTGTCAATAAGTATCCTACTTTATACTTTTCCTATTACACTAAGAAGACAAATGCTCCTATGATTACCACGCACTTCTTTTCCCCCTTTCCCTTTGTACAAGGGAATAATTATACCTGACTTCCAATCATCCGGGATTTTACCTTCCTCCCAGGCCAATCTGTACAGTACATCTTCCACATCCATTCTACTACTATCTCTCCCCCATGCTTCAGCATTTCACCACACACTCCATCAATTCCTGGGGCTTTCCCCATTTTAGACTTTCTTCATTGCTTCCACAACTTCCATCCTACTGATTTCTTCCTGTCTTCTCACCTCCCTCCTTCCCCCAGCCATTCCCCAGCCACTTAGGCTATACTTGCATTACTTTCTTTCTCTATGTTCAGCAATTCATTAAAATGTTCTCTCCATCTGCTCACTTTTTCTCCCTTCTCAACTAGTAATCTACCATTTTTATCTTTCGCTTCCCTAAAAACTTCATTGCCACCTATCTGACTTTCTTCACCTCTTCCCAGAACATTTTTTTTTACATTCCCTCCACTTGACACTCTAATTCCTTCCAAATTCCCCATCCACTCTCTTTTTACTCTCTCTTACTAATCTTTTCACCTCTCTCCTCCTTTCTACATATAACTTTCTCTTCCGTCTCTCAACTTCTTCCACGCCGCTGTTTCTCGTCCATTCACTTTATGCTTTCTTCTTTTTGTGCCACAGCCTGTCTCACCTCTGCATTCCACCATGCTGTTCCTTGCACCCTCTTTCCTCTTCTCTTCACCCCACACGCCACCTCACTTGCTGCACATATTTCCTCTGTAAATATCTTGCACACACCTTCCACGTCACTCATCTGCTACAGTTAATATTTACCTAATTGTTCCTCCACTTCTTTCTTATATTCTGCCTTTTTCTCATCCTCTTGTAACCTTTCCACTCTCCTTACATCTACTTCTTCCTCCCGTCCTTCCCTTCTTCTATTTCTCCATTTTACTTGGACCTTGATTCTGACCACCACTTGGTGGTGGTCAGAAAGTCCACTCCCCCAACCTCCATATGCTCTTGCATCCATTACACATCTTCGCATCCTTTCATCCACACACATATAGTCAACCATTGCCTTCCTTTCATTCCTTTCCCCACCCACCTTTCTCATCACTTGCCATGTACACCTGTGGATCATTCTGTGCCTGAAGAGGGTACTGGCTATCACCATCTCCCTCCCGGCACAAATGTCCACTAAAGCACTGCCATTCTCATCTATCTCAGCAGGCACACCCCACTCACCAACTACTCCATCCATCTTCACATTCCCTACTTTACCATTCATATCACCAGTCAAAAACACTCTCTCATTCGTTTCAAACTTTTCCATGCCAGCTTCCACATTTGTCCAGAACTCTTCTCTCACTCTGCTTGCACGATCTTGCGTTGGCGCATACACGCACACAATCGCCCACATTTGTAGTCCAACTTTCATTCTTACTCACACAATCCTTGAACCAGCTGATCCATACTCTCTTATATTCTCCTTCCATCTGTTACTCTCAACAATACACACTCCTTCTTTTGCCCTCTCATTCTCACCAAGTCCTGTACATATTATACCCCATCCATAGTCCAATTCTGTCTCACTCTCACCTCACAATTTAGTTTCAATTAATCCACATACATCCACTTTCGCACCCTCAAGCAACTGGACAATCTCTCTCTCTTTCACCTTATCATTTGCACCTCTTACATTCCAAGTCGCCATTCGTATCATGTCCTTTGTACGGTCCTTAGTCGTCATCTTTTGGTCAGTCCTGTTCTAAGGCTTCTTGTTCGTATTTTTCATTCGTTGTTTTCCGGGGACCCACTTGCTGTCACGTACGGAACACATGTTGGTTGGTTATAAGGTTACCACCCAGCATCGTAAATGATTTCCTGGTTTACAGGAAATCATTTGGCTTGCCACTTGATGTAGAGCTAGCCTAAATACCGGGCACCACTACACTAAGTGGGTGGATGATACCAGTAGATGATGTATATTCCAATTTCCACTCAATTAACGCCAGCGTGCCACAGGGATCAATTCTGGTGCCAGCCCTGTTCCTGGTTCATGTTAATGATCTCTTATCTGTTACCAGCAACCCCATCCATTCATATGCAGATGACTCAACAGATCATAGTTCATTCACACTCAGTCACCCATTTACAAGTCTAATATCTCTTAACTCTCAACTCAGTACAACCATCTCCAGAAATCAGGACTTATCTATAATCAATGAATGGGAAGAAAACAACCTTGTCTCATTCTAATATTTTCATCTCCAAAAGTACTAAAATTCTCGACATCTCACTTAACAGTGCCTTCAGCTGGACCTCTCATGTTAGATCACTTGCTAAAACCACCTCAGAGAAACTTGGATTATTGTACAGGGTCCGTAACTTCTTCACTGACGAGCATTTAGCTATAATTTGTAAGAGTCATTGCACTCTTGCTTGAGTATTGCTCAACCTTATGGAATGGATGTGGAGAGTTTTTTTTTTTTTATGCGAGGAAGAAGGAACCAAAGGCCATGAGCCCGCAGTAACAGTTCCCTCCAAGAGAAAAACAAAATACAATAGAGACCCAAATTCAAGATCCGATCATTTTGAGATGCCTGGACACACTGCGTTTGAAAGACTGGAGATCATAGGCAGCAGGAAATACAGACAGAGGGAGACAGTTCCAGAGCTGACCTGTTGCATAAATGAAAGACTGGGAGTAACGGTTAACTCTTGCATTAGAGAGTTGGACAGAAAAGGGATGAGAGTTTGCTGCCAGACGGGTGCTACGCGCCCATCGTAGAGGTGGAGGAATGCAAGCAGACAGTTCAGAGGAGCAGTGACCATTAAAGTAGCGATAGAAATGAGATAAAGATGTAACAGTGCGGCGAAGAGACAGAGGTTGAAGGGAGTCAGTAAGAGGAGAGTTAATGAGACGAAAAGCCTTTGACTCCACCCTATTGAGAAGAGCTGTATGTGGGGAGCCTCCCCACACATGAGAGTTGTACTCCACACAGGGGCGGATAAAACCCCTGTATAGAGTCAACAATTGTGCAGGGGTAAAGAAAGAGCGGAGTCGGCTTAGCACACCCAATCTCTTGGAAGCAGATTTTACAAGAGATGTAATATGATCTTACCAAGATAAGTCCCGAATAAATGAAACCCCAAGCATGTTCAAGGACGATGCAGGATTAAGCTGAATATTATTAAACATTAGTGGGTATACCTGTGGAAGATTTTGTCGGATTGATAGGTGTAAGAACTGAGTCTTAGATGCATTAAAGACAACCATATTATTTTTACCCCAGTCAGAGATACGAGCCAAGTCAGACATTAGGTGTGCCATAGCCTCATCCTTTGTTTGTTGAAGTAACTGTTGAGATGGGCGTTGCGGAAGCCGAATGGAAAGGTGAAGGGTGGAGTCATCAGCGTATGAGTGGATAGGGTTAGATGTACAGCTTAGATCATTGATGAATAAAAGGAAGAGAGTTGGTGATAGGACAGAGCCCTGAGGAACACCACTGTTGATAGATCTAGGAGAAGAACGATGGCCGTCTACAACAGCGGCTATAGAACGACCAGAAAGGAAGCTAGCGATGAAGGCACAGATAGAAGGATAGAAACCATAGGAGGGCAGTTTGGAAATTAAAGATTTATGCTAGACTCGATCGAAAGCCTTTGAGATGTCAAGTGCAATGGCAAAGCTTTCGCCAAAGTCCCGAAAGGAGGATGACCAGGAGTCTGAAAGGTAGGTGAGAAGATCGCCAGTGGAGCGTCCCTGACGGAACCCATACTGACGATCGGAAAGAAGGTTGTGATAGGAAAGATGCCTTAAAATTTTTCTATTAAGAATTGACTCGAAAACTTTTGAAATACAGGACGTTAAAGCAATTGGACGATAGTTGGAGGGTTGGGAGTGGTCACCCTTCTTTGGTACTGGCTGAATGAGAGCAAACTTCCAGCAAGAAGGTAAGGTACAAGTTGACAGACAAAGGCGAAAGAGTTTGCCTAGGCAGGGTGTAAGCACAGAAACACAGTTCTTGAGAACAACAGGAGGGACCCCATCACGCCCATATGCCTTGTTAGTACTGAGGCCAGTGATGGCAGAAAATACATCCAATGAAGAAATTTTAATGTCAGCCATGAGGAAGTCAGAGGGGGGAAGTGTTGGAGGAAAAGCACCGGAATCGTCTAAGGTGGAATTGGAGGAGAAAGTCTGTGCGAAGAGATCTGCTTTATCAGTAGAAGAGATAGCTACAGAACCATCAGAGTAGAAAAGAGGAGGGAAGGATGATGAGGTAAAGTTGTTAGGAAGATTTTTGGCAAGGTGCCAGAAGGAGCGGGAAGAATTCGAGTTGGAGAGTTGAGAGCATTTAGTATGGATGAAATTATTTTTAGTAGAGCGAAGAACAGACTTAGCACGATTCCGGGCAGAAATATAAAGATGATGTGATTCAGGGGTGGGTTGGCTCCGGTACCTTTTGTAGGCCTTCTCCTCGTTGCGGACAGCATTAGAACAAACGTGATTAAACCAAGGCTTTCTTGTGTTAGTCAAAGGATATGAGAAAGGAATGTATGCTTCCATGCCCGAGAGAATAACCTCCGTAATGCGCAAGGCACACTCAGATGGCTCACGGCCATGGAAGCAATAATCATTCCAGGGAAAATCAAAGAAGTACTGCCTGAGGGCCTCCCAGTCCGCGGCTCCAAAATGCCACACACGACGTTTCCCTGGAGGGTCCACAGGCCGTACCGGAGTGATAGGACAGGTTAAGGTAATAAGGTTGTGATCGGAGGAGCCCAACGGAGAGAAAAGATTAACAGAGTAAGGAGAAGGATTAGTTGTGAGGAAGAGGTCAATTATGTTGGAGCTCTCTCCAAGGTGGTCAGGGATACGGGTTGGGTGCTGTACAAGCTGCTCTAGGTCATTAAGGATAGAAAAGATGTAGGCTTGTTCACCAGGTGGATCCGTGAAAGGAGAGGAGAACCAAAGGTGGTGGTGAACATTGAAATCTCCAAGAATGGAGATTTCAGAGAAAGGAGAAATGGACAGAATGTGTTCCATCATAGAAGTAAGATAGTCGAAGAATTTTTGATAGTAGAATTAGGGGATAAGTAAACAGCACAGATATATTTAGTCAGAGAATGACAGGAAAGCAGAAGCCAGAGTGTGGAGAATTCAGAAGAATCAAGTTCAGGAACACGAGAGCAAGATAAATCGTTGCGTATGTATACACAACAGCCACCTTTGGCTTTGAAATGAGTATAGAGAAAGTAGGAGGATACAGAAAAGGGTTTGCTGTCAGTTGCCTCAGACAGCTGAGTCTCCGTTAGAAAAAGAAGGTGAGGTTTAGAGGAGGAGAGGTGGTGCTCAACAGAGCGAAAGTTAGATGAAAGGCCGCGAATGTTGCAGAAATGAAGAAGAAGAGAGTCAGACAGTGGTTCCAGGCACCTCCAGTCGTCACCGGGAGAGGGGCAGATGGCGGGGGCATTTATGGTCCCCCCCCCTGGGGACTCCGAGGCTTGATGAATCGACGCCATTTTTGGTGAATTTTGAATAGGAAGTGTAGTGTGTACTGTGCATGTAGTTTGGTGAAGATAGTTAGAGAAATTTGTACTGGAGAGCATGCTGGCCTACTCTCTGTGTAACTGAGACACTGAAAAAGTTCAGCAAAGGGGGATGATCAGGAACTAGTCCTGAGGGCTGATGAAACGGGAGCTCCAGCACTCCCTGTCATCAGCTTTCCATCCACCTCGGGAGTACTGCCCTGCTCGACTGGTGCTACAGTCTACTCCTCAGTTGCATTAAAGCAACTAGACAATCCAGAACAAAGCCGTTGGAATTATTAATAACCCTGCTATTATAAATAAACTACCTCCCCTATAAGTAAGAAGGAATGTTGCCTCCTTTGCATTATTTTACAAATATCTTTATGGCAAATGCTCAGCCGAAGTTACGTCCATTGTGTCACCTCTCCATGCCTTGCCTCGTGCTACACGGTCATCTGGTAGTGCTCATGACTGGAATGTCACTCAGACATATTGCAGAACTTTTGCCTCTCAGAATTTTTGCATTCCCCAAACGGCATCTCTCTACAACTCGCTTCCCCAGAGTTATTTCCCTCTAAACTCCAACCTACAGCTGTTCAAGTCCAACTGTTACAGATATTTAATGAACAGAGGACACCAGTAATCTGGTGTATTGACTATTATTTTTCATTCATTTGTTTTTCCTTCCTCTGTTCTGTTATTCAAAAAAAATAAATATTAGGATTGGCTCTGGAGAAAAAAAAAAATGAATATTTTTCACCGTTTTGATATAAAATATGTTTATGGTAGTGTCCAGTTATTTTTTTTTATTATCGCTGTGCTCATGCTTGGAAAAGGGAGTGAAAGGGTTGAATTTTCAGTCCTACAAGAGAAAATTGCCCGTCCCCCGAGGCTAGACTCTCCCACGGGGGATGAAAATGGAGGGTCAGATCCGATTAGGAATACGGGAGTTGAGTCGCAACTTGCCACTCCCACACCACCTGGATGGCTAAAAATAGAATCGTAATGCAGTTTCAAAACTACGAATAAATATAATTATTACGAATAGAGAGACAAAGCAGAAATAAATACGTTTACAGATTGGGGAAAACGTATTTTTTCCGTACTAACACGTTCACCTTTCTCTATCATTTTACCTTGTTGTTCTCACAATATATGTTGCTGTCTGTCTGTCGTGAGTGTGGGAAAGTATGATATTTTCTGTCTGGGTAAAGAAAAAAGGTGCAGCTGGATGTTTCCCAACACATTACATGGTCAGAATTGCGAGACGACTTGCACTTTTCACCTCGCACAAGCTGATTAGCAGGAAGGGAAGGAAGTTCTTGCCACCCACGAAAGCATCACATGAACAAAGGAAACTTTCCTGTTATGCCTGCAAAAGCAAAGAATATGCAAAATAATTCAAAACAGTGCAACAAACCAGAGCAAATAGGTAAATATACCAGACAATTTTTTTTTTTTTCATGTCTTTTTTGTTTATGCCAGTGTTTATTTTTAATCGTAAACAGGGTGGTTGTGTATATTTTACAAGGGAGGAGAAAGATGATATTTTCTGTCTGGGTCGAGATAATGGGTGTAACTATGTGTGTTTAGGCATGGCCATGAGCAAAAAAATCGTACATCCACTAGTCACGGCAGCAGGTGGTGAACTGACAGTGATGTGTGAGAGTGTGAAGTGAAAGTCAGTCTCATGACCCAAATGTTCGTTCTCTTCCCGAAAGTTTTCGCAGTTTTCTACCTTTTTTATATTGTATTGTATTCATATTTCTTGTAAGATTTCAGAATTAAATTCACCTCCTTTATCACTAACTAATACTTTTGGTGTGGTGAATCTACAGATAATATGGTCTGTGATTACCCTTGCCCCTGTTTCTGCTGTCTTATCTTTAACTGAGACCAAAATTACATATCTTGAGATATGATCTGTAGCAAAGAAGACGCATTAATTATCATTGTAAGATAAGGGCAACTTAAGTCAACTGCGACAACGTCCCACGGTTGATTAGGTACAAGATATTTACCTATAGGTGCAGGTGTTAATGTGTAGCCTTTGAGTCTCGCACATGACTCGCATATATCTATGTGATTGTGTATGCCTTTGTGTAACGATGGTCAGTAGTATAACATCCGGGACTGTCTGACCTTCTAATCTTTGCCAGGATGTCCTGCATGTGAACAACTCTGTTTTCTCCCTAAACTGTGAGGTATCATTATCATTAGGTACAACTAGTTGTGTGTTACTGTATTTCTTTTATGATTTGAATTTCCTGGGTTGATTCCATATAAGGTATAATCAGTTATTGTGAATTCTTCAAGTGGTATACGTAGCCTGGGTAACTGTATGTCCTAGCCACTCTCTAACTTGTACCTTTAAACCACGTTGGATCAAGTCCCTGTGCTTTCGAGATTTCGTCATGGTTGGGGATTATTTCCTTTTGACCAAATGTTGCGACATGAGCTGTCATCAGTTCCTAGATAATGGCTAAATTTATTTATTTATTTATTTATTTTAATGTGAGGAAGAAGGATCCAAAGGCCACGAGCCCGCAATAACTGTTCCCTCCAACAGAAAAACAAAATACAAGAGAGACACAAATTCAAGATCCGATCATTTCGAGATGCCTGGACACACTGCGTTTAAAAGACTGGAGATCATAGGACCAGGAAATACAGACAGAGGGAGACAGTTCCAGAGTTGACCTGTTGCATAAATGAAGGACTGGCAGTAACGGTCAACTCTTGTATTAGAGAGTTGGACAGAAAAGGGATGAGAGTTTACTGCTGGACGGGTGCTATGCGCCCGATGTAGAGGTGGAGGAATACAGGAAGACAGTTCAGAGGAGCAGTGACCATTGAAGTAGCAATAGAAAAAGATAAAAATGCAACAGTGCAGCGAAGACACAGAGGTTGAAGGGAGTCAGTAAGAGGAGGAGAGTTAATGAGACGAAATGCCTTTGACTCCAACCTATGGATAAGAGCTGTATGTGGGGAACCTCCCCACACATGAAAGTTGTACTCCACACAGGGGAGCATAAACCCGTGTATAGAGTCAAGAACTGTGCAGGGGTAAAGAAGGAATGGAGTCAGCTTAGCACACCTAATGTCTTTGAAGTATATTTTACAAGAGATGTAATATTATCTTTTCAAGACAAGTCCCGAGTAAATGAAACCCCAAGCAAGTTCAAGGATGATGCAGGATTAAGCTGAATATTATTAAACATTAGTAGATATACCTGTGGAACATTTTGTTGGATTGATAGGTGTGAGAACTGAGTCTTAGCTGCATTAAAAACAAGATTATTTTTACACCAGTCAGAGACACGAGCCAAGTCAGACATTAGTGTGCCACAGCCTCATCCCTTGTTTGTTGAAGTAACTGCTGAGATGGACGTTGCAGGAACCGAATGGAAAGGTGAAGGGTGGAGTCATCAGCATATGAGTGGATAGGATTAGATGGACAGCTTAGAAGGTCAGTGATGAATAAAAGAAAGAGAGTTGGTGATAGGACACAACCCTGAGGAACACCACTGTTGATAGATCTTTTTTTTTTTTTTAAATAACAGAACGGAGGAAGGAAAAACAAATGGGGGAAAAAAAAATCCATACACCAGATTACTGGTGTCCTCTGTTCATAAAATATCTGTAACAGTTAGACTTGAACAGTTGTAGGTTGAAATTTGGAGGAAAACAACTCTGGGGAAGCGAGTTCCAGAGAGATGCAGTTCGGGGAATGAAAGAATTCTGATAGGCAGATGTTCTGCAATATGGTTCAGTGACATTCCAGTCATGAGCACTACCAGATGCTCGTGTAGCACGAGGGAAGGCATGGAGAGGTGGCACCATGGACGCAACTTCGTCTGAGCATTTGCCAAAAAAATATCTGTAAAATAATGCAAGGGAGGCAACATTCCTTCTTACTTGCAGGGGAGGTAGTTTATATGTAATGGCAGGGTTGTTAATGATTCTAACAGCTTTATTCTGAATTTTGTCTAGTTGTCTTAATGCAACCTCTCCACAACCATTCCACAAAGGTGAGCAATATTCAAGCTGAGAGCGCACATGACTCTTATGAATTATAGCTAACTGCTCACCGGCGAAGAAGTTACGGACTCTGTACAATAATTCAAGTTTCTTTGAGGCGGTTTTAGCAAGTGATCTGACATGAGAGGTCCAGCTGAGGGCACTGTTAAGTGAGACCAAGAATTTCAATATTTTTGGAGATGGGAATATTAGTAGCACTGGAGGTAATGTACTAATCTGGTAATATCTGTCTATTAGTAAACTGTATATATTTAGTTTTACTAGCATTAAAAGAGACAAGGTTGTTTTGTCCCCATTCACTGATTGTAGATAGATCTTAATTTATGGAGATGGCTGTACTGAGTTGAGAGGTAGAGATATTAGACTTTGTAAATGGATGTCTGAGTGTGAATGAACTATGTAGTGTTGAGTCATCTGCATATGAGTGAATGGGATTGTGAGTGACAGATAAGAGATCATTAATATGAACCAGAAATAGGGTTGGCACCAGAACTGATCCCTGCGGCACGCCGGCGTTAATTGAGTGGAAATTCGAATATACATCATCTACTTTTACTCTTATTTTCCTGTCACTAAGATAAGAAGAAATCAAAGGAAAAAAAGACGTTAGTCCATAGCAAGGGAGTTTGGACAGCAGGGAACGGTGCCATACTCTGTCGAAAGCTTTAGAGATATCAAGAGCTACTGCATGAGTTTCTCCAAAAAGATCAATTGATTGATGGATGGTATGAGTTAAGAGATTGAGTATGTCAATGGTGGATCTTTCGTGGCGAAAACCGTATTGTCTATCACTAATTAAGTTGTTGGATTCAAGATGTTTAACAATATGCTTATTAATTAAAGTTTCAAATACCTTACCAAGAGAAGATGGGACAGCTATTGGTTTGTAATTGGAGGGGTCAGACGAACTTCCTCTCTTCGGAACTGGGTGGATATTGGCTTCTTTCCATGAATTTGGGAATAAAGAAGTACGTATGCATAGTCTGAATAATTTAGCTAGGACAGAGGCAAGTTCAGGGGAACACTTTTTCAAAACAATTGGCGGAATTCCATCTGGGCCTGGAGTTTTGTTGGTAGGTAAATTGTCTAGGATGGATTTTACGAATCTTGTCTGTACTTTAAGTGGGGCAGTTTCGGGAGAATCAAGTTCCAGTACTGAGACATTCTGGCTGGTATCATCTATGGTAGAGTTTCTTGCAAAGTTACTAGCAAAGATATCTGCTTTCCCACGTGGGTCATTTGTAATATTACCATCTGAAGATTTTAGTGGGGGAATGGAAGATGACTTGTTAAAGTTATTATTGAAAGAATTAAGAGTTGACCAGAATATTCTATTGTCATTAGGGCTGTTAAGTAGTTTTGATGCTTACTTTTGAAGAAAGTTTGATTAAGATAGATTTAATACAGCTTTTGCATGATTTCTAGCAATTTTAAATTGGGAGAGTGACCCAGATGTTTTTGATTTTAAGTAAGAGTTATATGCTAATGACTTTTGGGCTGTTGCTCTGGCACAATTGCCATCAAACCATTTTGGAGAGTTTGATCTTTTAGTGAATTGTTGACTTGGTATGAATAAATCCATACCAGCTAGTATTAAGTCGCAAATGTGGGACTGGGTAGAATTGGGATCACTAGAGAAGAAAGACTGCCATGGAACATCAGCAAGATAATTTCTAAATCCATCCCAGTTTGCCCTGTCAAAGTGCCATCGGATCACCCTGACAGGTTCGAAATGGGGAGGTGTAGGAGGGTTAACTAATGAGGCTTTGATGAGATTGTGGTCAGAGGATCCAAGTGGTGACAGTACCTCTATCCTGTATTGATCTGGATTATTTGTCAAGAATAAATCCAAGAGATGGGCATTATGGTCAGGATTATCAGGTATTCTGGTTGGTTGCTTTACCAACTGGGTGAGATTAAATGATTCCGCAAACAGCTCGCATTCTAGACCAGCATCATCAGTCCAGGCAGAATGCAATAATCATTCAACATTGTGTATGTTAAAATCACCCAATATGGTAATTTCATTGCCAAGGGCAAGGGCAAGGTTACTCAACTGAGTGGATATGGAATCAAATACACTGGGTTCCGAGGAACCCAGATATATTTGGTAATTTAATTTATATAATTTAATTTATATAATGAGTAATCAAAACTGGATGAAGTGAAGTTTAAAATAGTATCAACTGCATATTGGGATTTGATATAACAACAGGTGCCGCCCTTGTTTCGAAAGTTTGTAAGGAGATGGTAACCGGGAAAACAAAATGGAGATATATCGGTAGAGGGTGAGATTTGTGGTTCTGTGAGGAAAAGGGCCAAAGGGGATATGGACTGAAGGAAAAAATGAACTGAGTTTAGATTTGTGGTAAGGCCGCACATGTTCGTAAAGAATAAGGCCGCATCGTCACCCTTCGCCGACAAGCATTCCCGGAAATAGCAACAGTCGCTGCTGGCACAGTCACTTGATGGCGACCGGGAGGAACCTGTGCCTCCAGCCCTACCCTGCCGGTGGTGGCAATCCGAGTTACCACCTCATTTGATTGTAAGATTGCAGCGGCCATTACTAAAGATGTGAATAGAAGGTGTGATATGTTATGCGCATGTAGTGTGGTGTAGACAGTTGAAGGTAGAGGTATTATGAGAGCATGCTGGCCTACTCTCTGTGTAAAGGAATGCACTGAAAATGTTCAGAAAAGGGAGATGGTCAGGATCAAGTCCTGAGGGCTGGCGAAACGGGAGCTCCAGCTCTCCCTATCACCAACTTGCCATCAACCTCGGGAGTACTGCCCTGTTCGACTGGTGCTACAGTCTACTCCTCTAGAGAGGAACGATGGCCGTCTACAACAGCGGCTATAGAACGACCAGAAAGGAAGCTAGAGATGACGGCACAGATAGAAGGAAAGAAACAGTAGGAGGGCAGTTTGGAAATTAAATATTTATGCTAGACTCAACTGAAAGCCTTTGAGATGTCAAGTGCAATGGCAAAGGTTTCGCTAAACTCCCGAAAGGAGGATGACCAGGAGTCTGAAAGGTAGATGAGAAGACCGCCAGTGGAGCGTCCCTGACGGAACCCGTATATACTGATGATCAGACAGAAGGTTGTGACAGGAAATGTGCTTTAAAATTTTTCTATTAAGAATTGACTCGAAAACTTTTGAGATACAGGATGTTAATGCAATTGGACGATAGTTAGAGGGTTGGGAATGGTCACCCTTCTTTCAGACTGGCTGAATGAGAGCAAACTTCCAGCAAGAAGGAAAGGTACAAGTTGATAGACAAAGGCGAAAGAGTTTGCCTAGGCAGGGTGAAACACAGAAGCACAGTTCTTGAGTACAACAGGAGGGACTCCATCAGGCCCATATGCCTTGTTAGTATTGAGCCCTGTGATGGCAGAAAATACATCAGCTGAAGAAATTTTAATGTCAGCCATGAAGAAGTCAGAGGGGGGAAGTGATGGAAGAACAGCACCGGAACTATCTAAGGTGGAATTGGAGGAGAAAGTCTGAGTGAAGATATGTGCTTTATCAGTAGAAGAAATAGCTACAGAGTCATCAGAGTAGAAAAGAGGAGGGACAGCTGAGTCTCAATTAGGAAAACAAGGTGAGGTTTAGAGGAGGAGAGGTGGTGCTCAACAGAGCGAAAGTTGGAGGAAAGGCCACAAATGTTGCAGAAATGAAAAAGAAGTGAGTCAGACAGTGGTTCCTGGCAGCTCGAGTTGTCACCGGGAGAGTGGCGGAAGGTGGTGGCATTTATGGTTCCCCCCCCCCCAGGGGACTTCGAGGCTTTGTGTAGAGACGCCATGATTGTTGAATTTTGGAAAAGGAAGTGTAGTGTGTACTGTGCATGTAGTTTGGTGTTGATAGACAAATTTTACCTTGTCTATCTATCTATCTATATACCTAGGGTGCTTCCCCCAAGGAAAGGGAGGTAGCCGAGACAGGACGACACACTCCCCACTTACTCATCCATTCAAACACATTCATTCGCATCTTAGCCCCAAAGGGGAGAACGGACAGATCCTCACCGCACCACACCGCACAAGGGTCAACTGCGCAATGCATCAGTGACATCCCCAGCAGGGCCCGACAGCAGAACTGGTTTACCCCTGCCACATCATAACAGACCCATCCCCTTACCCGCACCTGACCTGACTAGCTGATCAGACCAAATGCGGGAGAATATCTCCTCAGTTCTGCGTCATCACTTATTCATTCACAATTTCTCTCCATTTATTTCTGTCACGCACAGCCACTCTTCCTTGCTCAACTGACATCCCTCTCGCATCCAGCGCTCTCTTCACACTGTCCATCCATCCTATTCGTGGTCTTCCTCTCAGCCTTACACCTCTCACATCAGATCTAGTTATCTTTTTCACCAATCGCTCATTATCCATTCTCTCCATATGCCCAAACCATCGCAACACCCTCTGCTCAACTCTACCAGCCATCTCCCGAACAACTCCAGTTCTCCTTCGCACTTCATCATTTCGCACCCAATCCATACGCGTCACTCCACACATACTCCTCAGACACCTCATCTCCATTACATTCAAACTTTTCCTCTCTGCTACACCCATATTCCTTGTTTCAGCCCCATATAATGCAGTCAGTCCAACAACACCCTCAAACAGCCTTCTCTTTACATCCATTCTAAGCGAACGACATTTAAACACTTTTTTCATTCCTCCCAGCACCTTTCCTACTTCATTTATTCTAAACTTCACTTCTGCATCTATTCTTCCATCCACAGCAACATGTGACCCTAGATATTTAAAACAATCTACCTCCTCAAGCAACTCACCATTCAAAACTTTATTCATCCCCCTACCATCTATCAACCTCGTACACTTCATCACTTTACTCCTATTCTCATTTACTTTCAATTTCCTCCATTCACACACCCTTCCAAACTCCTCTACCAACTGTCTCAATCTCTCCTCTGAATCAGTCACCAGTGCAGTATCATCTGTAAACAGCAGCTGCTTCAGATTCCACTCTCCATGATCAACATTCACCAGACTCAGACCTCCACCTAAAACTCTTGCATTCACCTCCCTTACAACACCATCCATGTAAATATTAAACAACCAAGGTGACATCACACATCCCTGTCGCAGCCCCACTCTCACGGGAAACCAATCACTCACAGCATTTCCCACTCTTACACACGCTCTACTATTTACATAAAAACTTTTCACCCCTTTTAGTAACCTACCATCAAGTCCATACAATCTTATAACAGTTCACAAAGCCTCCCTATCAATTCTATCATACGCTTTCTCTAAATCCATAAATGCCCAAAACACATCCTTGCCTTTCGCTAAATACTTTTCACACACTTGTCTCACAGCAAACACCTGATCAACGCATCCCCTCCCTCTCGTAAAGCCACATTGCTCATCACCAATCACTCCCTCTGTACCCTCTCTAACTCTCATAATTAACACTCTACCATACACCTTACCTACAACACTCAACAGACTTATACCCCTAAAGCTAGTACATTCATACTTATCACCCTTGCCTTTATACAACGGGACCACACAAGCACTTGCCCAGTCAATTGGCACCATACCTTTCTCAAAGCACACATTCAACAATCTTACTAACCAGTCAACAATTGTCATTCCACCACCCTTCAGGCATTCCACAGCACAACCATCCATAACTGCAGCTTTCCCTGTTTTCATGTCCTTTACTGCCTTCTCCACTTCCTCCTTCGTGATCAAAGAATCATTCAACTCTCCCAACACATTTATTCCTTGCACCCTTCCATCCGCCACAATCTTAGCCACCCTTTCCTCCTCTACATTTAACAATCTTTCAAAATACTCTGCCCATCTCTTCCTTACTGCATCCATCTCAATTAACATCCTTCCATCCTCTACTTTTACTCGTTCTTCCTTCCCAGACTCTCCCTTTCGCACCCTTTTCACCTCCTTCCGAAACATTTCTTATTCTGTTGAAAATTCTCTGTCAGCCGCCTACCCCACCTCTCATCTGCTGCCACTTTTGCATCACGCACAGCCCTTCTCGCTCTATTCCTCTTTTCCTTATACCTTTCATATGACATCTCATCCTTCCTCTGCAGCCACACTTCATATGCACGTCTCTTCTCAGCCACAGCCATACTTACTTCCTCGCACCACCATTCACTTCCTTTTCTTACACCACCACCCACACGTCTCACACTACACACCTCTTCTGCATGCCCCACCACAGCACTCTTAAACAACAGTCATTCCTCCTCCACGCTGCCATTTTCCCGATCTTTCACTGCGTTCCACTCATCTTTCAATTTCTCCTGATCCTCTATCTTTTTCTCTCTTTTATCCAACTCACTTTCAAAACCTCCCTGCCACACCTAACCCTCCTAGCTCTCACCCATCTCTTACCTACTCTTAACTTTCCCTCCAGAAGGTAGTGGTCAGACATACCTCCACCCTCCCTTCTCAGAACTCTCACATCCAACAATCTTCCTATTACATTCCTAGACACAACCACATAGTCCACCAAAGCTCTATCAACAACCCTTCCACCCTCCTGTCTCACCCATGTATACTTATAAATATCTTTCTTCTCAAACAGCGTATTCTCAATCACCATCTCTCGCTCAACACACATCGCTATCATTCGTTCCCCATTTTCATTTCTTCCAGGCACACCAATCATACCAACTACGCCTTCAACTGCTACATTTCCCACTCTAGCATTCAGATCTCTCATCATTACCACACTCATATTCGCTCCAAAACTCTGCAGACACTCATCAACATCATTCCAGAAAGACTCCCTCTCTTGTTCATCCCTTTCACTACCAGGCCCTTATGCACTCACAAACACCCACAACTCACTTTCAAATTTCGCTTTCACCCACATCAGTCTCGATGACACCTCCTTCCATTCAATCACACATTGCTGTACTGCCGGACTCACTAACAAGGCCACACCTTCTCTTGCCCTTCCTCTATCAACACCTGACAATCTTCCATTCACACTTCCAAACATAGACTCACCCTTCCCTTTCATCTTCGTTTCACTCAAAGCTAACACGTCCAACTTTCTTCTCACAAACATTCTCCCAATCTCCTCCCTTTTAGCCTCAATCGTACTACATCCACGCACATTCATAGACCCAATCTTCAGGGTACGGGGATAACTCCATCCCCCATCCCTTTCTCTGGCCTGTCTCTTTTTAGGAACTAAAAAACAGAGGAGGGGGTCCCTATTCCCCTCACCCCGCCCCTTTTAGTCGCCTTTTACGACACCCAGGGAATACGGTGGCAGTATTCTTCCTAACACAACCTGGCCGCAGAGTAGTAGTACCACGCCATAGTGCGGCCAGGTTGTGTCCCCCCCGCCATAGGGATATTGTGAATATGTATATTGTGAATATGTACATTATAATTTTTAATCGTACATACCCATCTTGCTCTCCTCCCAGAGAGGAATTTTTCTTGGAACATGCCCACGAGTGGTTTATGGTCAGTGAATAGGTGAATTTCGTAACCATATACCAAATCTCGAAACTTTTGTAATGCAAGGACCATTGCAAGTGGCTCTAGGTCTATAGTGCAATAGTTTTTTCTCTGCACCTTTTATTTGCCTGTTAGTGAATGCAGTTGGTTGATTTTTTTTCCCTGCTTATCTTCCTGCATCATTATGGACCCTAATCTTTTAAGAGATGTATCTGTGCAGATTATAAATGGTTTTCTGAAATTAGGATAGGCCAAGCAAGGTGCACATGCAAGTTGTTGTATGAATGATCAGTAATATCCTGCTAGTCCTAAAAATTGTCTTACTTCATTCACATTTGTGGGTTCAGGGAAGTCCCTTACTGCTTGTATTTTCTCAGCTGAAGTATGTATTCCTTTTGCATCAGGCCTGTGACCTAAGAGTTTTATTTCCTTAAAGCAAAAATAGCATTAAGACAGGTTAATTTTCAAACCAGCATTGGCTAACTTGTGTAGCAGCTGGTCTAATTTCTGTAAATGTTCAACTATTGTGTATGTTGCAATTATGATATCCAAGTACACAAATATACCGTTTCCTAACACTTCTGATAGTTCACAATTCATTAATCGTTGGAATGTGCCTCGAGCTGTCCTTAATCCCATCGGCATTCTTTTATACTGATAATGCCCTGTACTTGTAAAGAAAGCAAGGTATTTGCGTGACTTATCATCAAACTCGATTTGATAATAACCATTAAACCAATCAATTGTGGAAAATGCAGTACATTTTGGTCCAATATTTTGCATGACATCACTTAACAATGGCATAGGAAACCAGTCTGGGATTGTGTGTTGGTTTAATTAGCGATAATCAATGACCGCATCATTTCAACGTTTTCTTTGGGCACGAAAAATCATGGGTCATTCCACGGGGAAAGTGATGGCTCAGTAAGACCCATTTTGGGCATTTCATCAACATATTGATTTGCATGGGTACATTGTGAGTGTGCTATCCTGCATAGTGGTACGTATATTGGTTGTGTGTCCTGGTGTACGTTAATCTTGTGGTTAATCAGGTTAGTACAACCCAATTTTTCCCTTAGGTAATGCGACTGTCTGTCGGCGTTTTTGTAATAAATTTAGTAGATCGTTTTCCACAGGAAAATTCCCTGAGTGAATCAAATTCTCCTTTATGCACTCTCCGCCCATCGATTGTATTTTACTTGATATTTATTCTACTGTTACTTCACATATAGGAGCAGGACAAATCTCTAAATTGAATATACAAGTTCCTTTTTTTGGTCTGCACATCTCCATTCATCCGATTAATTAGGAACACATGAGTTTCTCCATCGTTATTCACTTGACATAAGGCGATTTCCACTTAGAGTCCTTTCACTTTACATGATTCCTCCAAGACAATGACAGTACTGTTCATCAATTTACGCTTTATGGTGAATTTCATATATGATTTCGGTGGAATAACTACATCACTGGAGATAAGTGTGGGAATTAATGTTGGAAATTTACTGTCATCTCGGTCCTTGGGTAAACGGGATGGTCAAGATGGGAGGGAAGGTGGAGTAAGTAGTCTTAATGAGTGCATGTGTATTCTCGTTTTCATTGAGGTCAGACTGAATCGTTTTGCCAAGTTGTTTGATCATTTGAACTCCCTTCGATGTTCTACATTTGTTGGATGAAATTTCTGATGAAATTTCCTCTATCAATTCGTTGTCATATTGTATCCCGCCCATATGTGGGAGTAATATATTCTCTTTCCTCATGGTACTCAATTCCAATAGTATGCTAGTTCTTACTGCTAAGTGTTCTACTATTTAGAAATTAGTGGTGATTGTTTTTGTAGTCTCTGTAAAATTGATGTCTAACTGTATCATGCTCTTTACTGTTATTTGTTTGCCATTGACAGCATAGAAGTCTAAATTAGATTCCTCCATGAAGGCTACTTTCTTCTTATATTTAAAAATCCTCTCTACTTCCTCTTGTGTTATTAAATTCAATGGTGAGCCTGAATCCAAGAAAAATGAAAACTTTTAATTTTCACAGAAAGCGGACACCAAAATACATTCATTTCCGTGTATGCTTCTTATAGGATTGTTTTTCTTCATTTTTTTTTTTTTTTTTAGTAGCATGCCCTTCCCTCGACTTAAAAACAGGTATTAATCTTTCAACTGTTTTGCAGTGTGATGTCCATTGTCCTGTGGTTTTATGCTTTCTACACTATGGGTGCACCCATTTCTCTTTATCTCTATCTTTCTTGTGTTTAATATGACACTCAGCTCTCATGTGACCAGGATTGGAACAGTAATAACATAGAATAGGCCTATCTCCCGAATGTGACCCACGAGATGACTTTCCATATTTTGGTTTTTCTGTGGCACGGTTTCTGCTTGGACTACATGCAAATTTTTGAGGCTGCCTGTGGCCTGGTGTTTGCGAACACTGTCTTGATGTCAGATGTCTCTTGTTTGTCAGTTTTCAGGAGACAATCTTTTTTGTTCTGTACTTGTGACAGATGTATTCATGACTGCCATTGTGCCTGTAATTTTCATCCTTTTTGTATTGGCTTGTGATATTTCACTCACCCCTGCTTTGCTGCAGTTCATCTCTACCTCATTCATGGAATCTAATAAACACATTTCTGGGATATAAACAACTGTTTTTGCTATCTTGAGTACCCTATCAGGTAATTTAAACAATGCAGCTACATAACCAAGGATATCAACGACATACTTTGGTAACATCTCACCATCAGCTGTTACTCAATTTGAATTATCTGTACTGGCTAACAGCTTTCTGTTGACTGTGGACACATCTAATGTTACTTCACCTACGACAGGGTTTGTGGTATGTTGTCTCATAAGATTCTGGAGTACTACCGGGCAAAAAATTTATACCTCCAGAAAATTTCTTTAGAAATTTTGAAAACAGGGAAAGCTGCAGGTATGGATGGGTGTGCTGTGGAATGCCTGAAGGGTGGTGGAGTGACTATTGTTGACTGGTTAGTAAGATTGTTGAATGTGTGCTTTGAGAAAGGTATGGTGCCAATTGACTGGGCAAGTGCTTGTGTGGTCCCACTGTATAAAAGCAAGGGTGATAAGTATGAATGTACTAGCTTTAGGGGTATAAGTCTGTTGAGTGTTGTAGGTAAGGTGTATGGTAGAGTGTTAATTATGAGAGTTAGAGAGGGTACAGAGGGAGTGATTGGTGATGAACAGTGTGGCTTTAGGAGAGGGAGGGGATGCGTTGATCAGGTGTTTGCTGTGAGACAAGTGTGTGAAAAGTATTTAGTGAAAGGCAAGGATGTGTTTTGGGCATTTATGGATTTAGAGAGAGCGTATGATAGAATTGATAGGGAGGCTTTGTGGACTGTTTTAAGATTGTATGGACTTGATGGTAGGTTACTAAAAGGGGTGAAAAGTTTTTATGTAAATAGTAGAGCGTGTGTTAGAGTGGGAAATGCTGTGAGTAATTGGTTTCCCGTGAGAATGGGGCTGCGACAGGGATATGTGATGTCACCTTGGTTGTTTAATATTTACATGGATGGTGTTGTAAGGGAGGTGAATGCAAGAGTTTTAGGTGGAGGTCTGAGTTTGGTGAATGTTGATGGTGGAGAGTGGAATCTGAAGCAGCTGCTGTTTGCAGATGATACTGCACTGGTGACTGATTCAGAGGAGAGATTGAGAGAGTTGGTAGAGGAGTTTGGAAGGGTGTGTGAAAGGAGGAAATTGAAAGTAAATGAGAATAAGAGTAAAGTGATGAAGTGTACAAAGTTGATAGATGGTAAAGGGATGAATATAGTTTTGAATGGTGAGTTGCTTGAGGAGGTAGATTGTTTTAAATATCTAGGGTCACATGTTGCTGTGGGTGGAAGAATAGATGCAGAAGTGAATGAAATAGGAAAGTGCTGGGAGGAATGAAAAAAGTGTTTAAATGTCGTTCGCTTAGAATGGTTGTAAAGAGAAGGCTGTATGAGGGTGTTGTGGTACCGACTGCGTTATATGGGGCTGAAACATGGAATATGGGTGTAGCAGAGAGGAAAAGATTGAATGTAATGGAGATGAGGTGTCTGAGGAGTATGTGTGGAGTGACGTATATGGATCGGGTGCGAAATGATGAAGTGCGAAGGAGAACTGGAGTTGTTTGGGAGATGGCTGGTAGAGTTGAGCAGAGGGTGTTGAGATGGTTTGGGCATATGGAGAGAATGGATAATGAGCGATTGGTGAAAAAGATAACTAGATCTGATGTGAGAGGTGTAAGGCTGAGAGGAAGACCACGAATAGGATGGATGGACAGTGTGAAGAGAGCGCTGGATGCGAGAGGGATGTCTGTTGAGCAAGGAAGAGTGGCTGTGCGTGACAGAAATAAATGGAGAAATTGTGAATGAGTAAGTGATGACGCAGCCCTGAGGGGATATTCTCCTGCATTTGGTCTGATCAGCTAGTCAGGTCAGGTGCGGGTAAGGGGATGGGTCTGTTATGATGTGGCAGGGGTAAACCAGTTCTGCTGTCGGGCCCTGCTGCGGATGTCACTTGATTGCATTGCGCAGTTGACCCTTGTGCGGTGTGGTGCGGTGAGGATCTGTCTGTTCTCTCCTTTGGGGCTAAGATGCAAATGAATGTGTTTGAATGGATGAGTAAGTGGGGAGTGTGTCGTCCTGTCTCGGCTACCTCCCTTTCCTTGGGGGAAGCAGCCTAGGTATATAGATATAGATAGATAGATAGATTTTGAACTCTTTATATTTCTGAGCTCGCAAGAGCTTAACAAATCTAAACAGATGACCAGCTGGGCACCTTTCTTTTTTAATCCTTGATGAAAAAACAGCTATCTTTTCATCCTCATCTGTTATGTGCCTTTTAACAAAAAGTTGTTCACACTCATTTACAAGCATCATTACTTCGATGGAATCATTGTCCATGCTTGAGAATTGTGTGAGATTTTTATCTTCATGATACACAAATCTTTGATGAGGGAAAGTTGAAACTGTGGTGTTAGGTCTGCCCGCCATTTTGTTTGTTTGTTTAGTCAAATTTACTTGAAATGCCTTGTCGCTATGAGAAGGAATTGCTGCGTATGAATTTCCCAACCACCCATGCATCGTAATGAATAAGTTTTCATAAGTAAGTACGACTGATTTATAACCTTCGCATTATACATCAGAGAAAACTGTTCAAAAAACGTCATTATCCTCAACTCTTCTCATAGGAGAGGTGTTCGTTTCTTGATCTCGTGTTCGTAGAGAACTATGTGTGTTATAGTTGCAGCGCACGACTGTGAGGATGTCATTATCTTACCCTGGCAACCTGCCATTCAAAAGTGCGTCCAATTTCCTATCATAGTATACACAAATCGTATTATCATGTATGAATATGATAGAAATGAATATTATTATACATGAACATACTATACACGAATCACAAGCGTCTCATATTATACACAAAATCAGACGCACTTTTAAATGGTAGGTTGCCAGGGTACGATAATAGCAACCTCGGAGCCGCGCGCCGCAACTATAGTTTTGTTTTCCTCTCGTTCTGTTAACTGTGAATCGTCACTGGATAAATCTAATGCTGTCGACTCTGGCACTAAAGTTGCTGTTTCTTTAAACATCCTGTAATTACACTAACCATTAATTAAGAGGCACATATTGCTAAGGACTGTTGCCTAGTTGCACTCATGAAACACTTATTTTATGTATTAATGCTATTACAATATATATATATATATATATATATATATATATATATATATATATATATATATATATATATATATAGATATAGATATAGATATATATATATATATATATATATATATATCGTTTTTGAAGGCTCCAACATGCTTGCATACATCGACCTTGGTCACCTAATCGCGGCTCTCCATGCTGCACGATCTATTGCACCCTCCCTGTTCAGTCCCTTGACCCTGAGGTCACACTTAATGACCTCGTCCTACGTCTTTCCCTGTCTACCCCTCACAACCTCACCCCCAATATTAACACATCTCACCTTCTGCACCCAATTATCGACCCCCTTCCTCTCCACATGAGCAAACCATCTCAATCTCCTTAACACATGCTGCATACAAAGACCCCTTACCACGTAGGAAGAGTCCTCTCAATGTCAGGAAAGGCAACAGCTCCCTGAACTTCTTCCAACCACTTCTCACCCTAGTCAAGAGCTAACTCCAACCCCACTTCTAGCACACAACATGTCTCCCAAGTAACAAACCTCTTCCACACACTCAAGAGACTCACCAGCAAGTTCAATCTGTTCACTCCTGACAATCTCCACCTGCTCTCCTCGACACGCCATACACATAAAAGCTGCATGATCTCGCAGTCTACCTCTGATACCACTACATCTCTTGTGTACCCATTTATCACAAACACTACACAATGTGAAAGTACTTCCCAAGCCCTTGTGGCAAACTGAACATGGCCACTCTCCGTCGTCTTTGATCGTACCGCCGCCAACCCTAGATATCATCACTTTTGTTTTATCCGCATATACCCTTAAGCCATTATGCCCCATATCATCTCTCCACTTCCTAAATCTTTCCTCCGCCTCCCTTTTGTTCTCTGCAATCAACACCAAATCATCAGCATACAACATCTCCCACGGAAGTCCGTATCTGAAGTCACGTGAGAGGGCTTCAAGTACCATGATAAACAACATGGGACTCAAAACTGACCCTTGATGCACACCAACGTTCACGGAAAACTCATCACTCAAATCTCCATTAACTCTTACGTGGGTGCAAGCACCCACATACATGGCCATAACCACTCTAACCAGCCACACCTCCAAGCAAAGCTTTCTCATTGCCCACTTCACCACCTCTCTACGGACTCTGTCAAAGGCCTTATCCAAATCAACAAAAGCAAAATACAAATCCCTTTTCTTCCCAGTGTATTTTTCCTGAAGCTGTCGAACAATGAATATGGCATCAGTGGTCCCCCTGCCTGGCATAAACCCAAACTACATCTCATCAATATTCACTCTTTCTCTAATCATACCATCTAGAACTCTCTCCATTACCTTCATTATCTGGTCTAAGAGCTTTATACCTCTATAATTTCCTCTTTCCAGGGCATCACCCTTCCCTTTATACACATTTACAATTACACTCTTCAACCAATCATCTGGGAGAACTCGTTCATATATAATCATATTTATCAGGTCAGTGACTAACCTCCCCCCTATATCTCCTGAGGCCTTCAACATTTCGGCAGTCAACCCCGACACACCTGCTGCCTTCCCCACCTGCATCCTGCCTATTGCCTCACTCACAGTAGCAGCGTCAATCAAAGGCCAAGGGCCAAACACTGTATCTGCTGGCTCGAAACCTTCCCTGTCCCAGTCAAACTCCTCATTCAACAACCGGTTATAATGCTCTCTCCATGCGTCTTTAATATCCCCACCGTTCACCACTACCCTTCCTTCATCGTTCTTCACCCACTGCTCACCTATAATAACCCGATTATCCCTCTTCATCTGATTTGCCACCATAAATATCATATTTTTCCTTTCCCCATGATTTAGGTTATCAAGTAAAAGTCTCTGTAACTCAGACTTCGCCCTGTATACCTCTCTTCTAGCCCTACGCGTGGCAGCCAAGTATTCCTCCTTGTTACCACCCTTCTTCTATTCCCGGAAAAGCCTTAACTGCAGCTTCTACACCTTCATCCCATCACCAAGTTACTTTATGTCTTGGTGGGCCTCTAGTCCAACCGCATATTACATCAGTAACTCTCAAGAGGTTGTTCTTGAGGGCTCTGTACTGTTCATCAACGCCTCTGTCTACGACTCCCAGTTCAGTCACCACTCTCCTCATCTCACTATAGAAGGCATCCCTTACTACTTGGTTTTCCGGCTTCCATATTTTCCTCCTGGATACATAAGTCCTCTTTCACATCTCTCGTTCCTTAAGCACCATATCACAAATCAAAAGTTTGTGCTCCTGCACACACTCCTCACTTCCTATAACTTTAACATCCCTCACTAACCTCCTATCAGTCCTCCTAACCAGAATATATATATATATATATATATATATATATATATATATATATATATATATATATATATATATATATATGTGATAGGTGGGGGCGCTCACCATTCACTCATTCAATGTAGTGCTGCTCTCGGGTGTCTGCCGTTTCATCTCCTTGATCCTTCATTCCTTCCATCCTCTTCTATCTTTCTTTCCTTCATTCTTTCCTCGTTATTCTGCCTACGGGTGACTTTACGCTCCCTCTTCTTTCTTTCCTTCATTCTTTCCTCTTCCTTCTGCCTGTGGGTGACTTTACACTGAGTGACAAGCCAAATGGTTTCCTGTACACCTAGAAACCATTTACTATGCTGGGTGGTAACCATATAACCATATTATTGCGCCTGGTGGTTTGGTAGATAATTACGAAACTCCAGTAGGATTGAGCCTGTGAAGGTTTATATCCAAGGGGTGGTTGGGGTTCATTGCTCATGTAAAGCCACTCAGGGATGAGTGAAGCTGGTCACTCTCATCTGAAATGTCAGGACCAACTTGCCTAGCCCCGGGCTCCTATGCTCCTTATGGGGCAACGTAGGATTGGATGATGAATGAATGAAATGAATACATACATACATACATATTATATATATATATATATATATATATATATATATATATATATATATATATATATATATATATATATATATATATATATATATATATACAGTCTGTCCTCGCCTAAGGCGGGTATTTGCTTCTGCACTGACCTCGCGTTAGGAAAATATCATGTTACAGGGACTCTTGAAAACCCCTATTTCCTTTTGCACCCCTGCCCAAAGTCCACTTCCCCCCCCCCCTTTGGTGCAATTTTTTTTTTTTTATACTCCTCAATTTAAACCCCTAAAAGTAATATTATGGTTATAACAAATACATTAGGTCAATAGGACTTTTTTATTTATTGTACTATTCCTTATGTGAGGAGATGAGGAAGAGGGGGAGAACACACACTAAAAATCATTAAAGCCTCAATAGCAACACTCCAAACGTCACTTTCTCTCTCCTCAATAGCTTCTTCATCCTGCTTTCACTGGATATCCTTTTGCTTTCGACCAGCGGCAGCTTGTCTGGTAAAGTAACAAGTGATCAATGACTGTTTAAGGCGGTTTACTCGGTCGGTGTGCATACGATTGTAGATGCTGACTGCATCAACAATCTCCTTAATCATGTCGTTACCTCTTGCAAGGGAAGGGTCGCCGTCAAAGATGAACTCTTTGAGAGACTCATCTCAACCCAGGATTCAAATTACTGTGTTACACTAACAGTGCCCGTGTTAGAATGTTATTTCCTTCCGCAAAATCGTGCTGTGCTAAAGAAATATTGCTTACGGCAAATCGCGTAAGGCGAGGACAGACCGTATATATATATATATATATATATATATATATATATATATATATATATATATATTACTAGAACTTAGTAACTTAGTAATGGACTTATACGATACATAATTGTGTGTATGTAAGTCTGTATATAAATGAAGTGGTATTTGTTACTCCAAAGAGTAAAATGTGGAAAAAAAAACAAATAATAAAATAGCTTGAGGACGGTTGTCGGGGGTCAGCTGTTTGTGCAAACTCAGATCGTCACGTCAACTCACTGCCTGTTTACTTTTTATTTCCCTCTCTTAACCCTGTTATCCTCAGTAACACCATCTTAATTGTTACTTGGTTTGCTTGTTCTAAATATGATAACTGTAGTTGTAATTATAAAGTACGTTTTATATTTTTGTGCCAAGTGTATTGTTTGTCACTTTTGTCTATCTATCTATCTATATACCTAGGCTGCTTCCCAAGGCAAGGGAGGTAGCCGAGACAGGACGACACACTCCCAATTTACTCATCCACTTAACCCGCGCCGTCCCGAGGACGTACTTCCACGTCCTCACGTTTTGTCACAGCTAATCCCGAGGACGTACTTCAACGTCCTGCAATTGCAAGGTTCATAATTTCCACAATTTTCAATTTTCGCGAGTCATTTTTGGTACGTATACACGGGACACCTGCCTCAACAAGATGCCAGGCAGAGACAATACCTTACCCAGCATGACCTCCTCCCCCCCCTTGCATGCCCTTTTCTCAGCAATTCACCTGTTATCAGTGACCTGGCCAGTATAGCCATGTCATGCCACGGTACGAAATTCAGGGCCAGAGTGATTCCCCAATCAATGACAATGTGAAGGACAAACTTTACATAGCATTAGAGAAAGAAACAGTTAGAAATGATGATCAGGTAATGTGGCAAAAAAAGGTCAGGTATTAGTGAGTGAAACAATGCTTATAATGACTATATTACTGCTTGAAAACCAATATACTCTTGTACTACATATAAATTCGTAACAGTAAATAAATAAATACCGTTTATGAATGGTGTGAAATAGTTATCCTCCCATAGAACTCGTTTTCTTTGGTGCCAGCCTGATAGAAAACCCAGTAAGGTAAGGAGGCTCTCCTACCTGTAATGAGTATTTTAAACCTCAGGTGAGCGATTTCTCTATGAATTTTCGATGTTTCTCACCAAAAGCGAAAGTTTAAGCAAAAAAAAAAAAGGTCAAAAATTGCCCGGGATTGGGGGGTACCAGTGGTCGAAAAGTGGCCGGGACTGGGCGGGTTAAACACATTAATTCGCATCTTAGCCCCAAAGGGGAGAAGGAACAGATCTTCACCGCACAACACCGCACGAGGGTCAACTGTGCAGTGCAATCAGTGACATCCGCAGCAGGGCCCAACAGCAGAGCTGGTTTACCTCTGCCACATCATAATAGACCCATCCCCTTACCCGCATCTGACCTGACCAGCTGATCAGACAAATGTGGGAGAATATCCCCTCAGGGCTGCGTCATCATTTATTCATTCACAATTTCTCTCCATTCATTTCTATGATGCACAGCCACTCTTCCTTGCTCAACAGACATCCCTCTTGCATCCAACACTCTCTTCACACTGTCCATCTATCCTATTCATGGTCTTTCTCTCAGCCTTGCACCGCTCACATCCGATCTAGTTATCTTTTTCACCAGTCGCTCATTATCCATTCTCTCCATATGCCCCAACCATCGCAACGCCCTCTGCTCAGCTCGATCAGCCATTTCCAGAACAACTCCAGTTCTCCTTCGCACTTAATTTCTCACTCGATCCATACGTGTCACTCCACACATGCTCCTCAGACACCTCACCCCCATTACATTCAAATTTTTCCTCTCTGCTATACCCATGTTCCATATTTTAGCCCCTTATAACGCAGTTGGTACCACAACACCCTCATACAGCCTTCTCTTTACATCCATTCTAAGCAAACAACATCTAAAAACTTTTTTTATTCCTCCCAGCATCTTTCCTATTTCATTCATTCTAACTTCACTTCTGCGTCTATTCTTCCATCCACAGCAACATGTGGCCCTAAATACTTAAAACACTCTACCTCCTCAAGCAACTCACCATTCAAAACTATATTCATCCTCCTATCATCTACCAACCTGGTACATTTCATCACTTTACTCTTATTCTCATTTACTTTCATTTTCCTCCTTTCACACACCCTTCCAAACTCCTCTACCAACTGTCTCAGTATCTCCACTGAATCAGCCACCAGTGCAGTATCATCTGTAAACAGCAGCTGCTTCAGATTCCACTCTCTACCATCAACATTCACCAGACTCAGACCTCCACCTAAATCTCTTGCATTCACCTCCCTTACAACACCATCCATATAAATATTAAACAACCAAGGTGACATCACAGATCCCTGCCACAACTCCATTCTCACGGGAAGCCGATCACCCACAGTTTTTCCCACTTTTACACACGCTCAACTATTTACATAAAAACTTTTCACTCCTTTTAGTAACCTACCATCAAGTCCATACAATCTTAAAACAGTTCACAAAGCCTCCCTATCAGTTATATCATACGCTTACTCTAAATCCATGAACGCCCAAAACACACCCTTACCTTTTGCTAAATACTTATCACACACCTCTCTCACAGCAAACACCTGGTCCACACATCTCCTCACTCTCCTAAAGCCACACTGCTCATCACTAATCACTCCCTCTGTACCCTCTCTAAACCCTCATTATTTTACACTGTACCATACACCTTATCTACAACACTCAACATACTTATATCCTTAAAGCTAGTACATTCACACTTATCACCTTTACCTTTATACAACGGGACCACACAAGCACTTGCCCGGTCAACTGGCACCATACCTTTCACAAAGCACACATTCAACATTCTTACTAACCAGTCGACAATAGTCGCTCCACCACCTTTCAGACATTCCACAGCACATCCATCCATACCTGCAGCTTTCCCTGTTTTCATCTCCTTACTGCCTCCTGCACTTCCTTCGTAATCAAAGAATCATTCAACTCTCCCAACACATTTATTGTTTTTGTATTAGCAATATTTCATGATAAGATGGTGGTGATATTCATTTGTGAAGTTATAAGCAAAAAAGGATTGTATGTTTAAGCTCCCTTGGAGATGTAGAGTAAAAGTATATTCACACGCCAGATAGTAGGTGCAGGATGGTGTGCAGGTGGGTGATGGTTGCTATGCTGGCGTCAACATCTTGCGTCATCGTCGAAGACTCAGCGATGTGAGGATGGAGGAGTGGTGAGTAATCGTGAGTGTGGTGAATGAGGTGAGTGGTGAGTCAGGACTGGGAAATGCAGGCTTTCTGTAGGTGCTGCTGTGTTGTCTCTTTTGTCACCACTAAATCAGCACCTCCTCACTCTCTGCTGTGTTGCTTGATTGCACCACTTCCTTTCCTCCTCCTCCTCTTCTTAACTTAGGATTGTGATTACTTGTCCAGCATTTACTTGTAGTTTCTTGCTGTACGGTGTGAACTTGTAGCTGATCTTGGTTAACGTCTCACCTGCTTGTAGTTCATTTTTAGGATCGTAATATCTTGTTTTGATTGTAGAGTTGATTCTTAAGTTGTTGTTTGATTGTTAAAAGAGACGTGAATTGGTTTCGTTCATCACAGATGTTTATTGTTCTTGTGGTTTAGGGTTGTCGGCTGGTGCACATAAAGTCGTAAGACATTGTGTGGCGAAAACTTGTAGCAGTTCTTGTTTTCTTTCTTGTTAACCCCTAGCGTGCTGGGGGGGGGGGAAATGATACCCTTCTCTGCCAGCCGATCTAAATTTTTTTTTCCGGCTAAATGGAATGAATAAATCAGTATAAGAGCCCTAGCACTAATAAAATTAGTCACTAAAGCCAGAAAGTTGGTTTAATCGAGTCAGATTGGTGCCACTCTACCTCTGAAATCTTCGAGGTTACTAAAAGAGAGAGGGGCTGTTGGCTTGTGAACTCTTTATGGATTTCTTTTTCTGGCTAATTGGGTTGAATACATCAATAAAAGACTCCTTGCACTAATATAAGTAATTACCAAAGCCAGAAAGTAGATCGAATCGAGTCAGGTTGGTTCCACTCGACTTCTGAAATCTTCAAGGTTGCAGACAGAGCAGAGCAGCTGTGAGACTATGAAGACTCACTCACCTCCTGTGCTCATTAATCAGTGTTGTAAGCATAGTGGAGAAATGTCTGAAGTTAGCGAGATACGATATTACTTTGCATTTTACTTCGGTTTCTAGCAATGACTTCTCAGTGCTACAGGACGTAGACCTACGTCACCGGCGTTTTTTAAGCGGACTTAGATCTACGTCGCTAGCATGGGACTGGTTAATGTAGACTCAATTGTAGAACTGTAGTCGAGGTTCGTATGATTACTGCCACTAATTATCTCGTAACCATCGCTGATGCGTTTCCAAAAAAATGTTAGATTGTCGTGGTTGTTAGAGCAGTGAATTTTCAAGTTGGTCTTGTCGTGGATGCCAGGAGAAAGATAAAGATGAGTCTGGGATTTGATTACAGTTTTATTCTCAAGAGGAAGTTATCTTGACAAGAGCAGTACTAAAGTGAGAGCAGTTTATGCAAGCTAATTCCATGCCCTCTACTCCTGCCTTTTCCACCGTGCCTCTTGTCTCTCCTATCCCGTCCTATCGTTTCTCCCTTGTGTCTCCAATTTCCCCTGTATATGACTGGTTAGGTCGTCGTGTATGGACACGTGTGGTGATTTCCACACCTGTGGAGTTTTCCATCAGGCGTCATACTGTGCTGTGTGCGATATTCTCTAGCTAGAATCTGCACTGCTGTTTCCTCCTGCTCTCTCGAGCTTAGGGGCGACTTTCTTCAAACCTCTATAATACATATTAGCAGCATATATGTCACTAGCTATCATGTAGCATGTTATGATATTTTAGTGTCCTGACATAAGCACAGAAGCACAGTTCTTGAGGACAACAGGAGGGACCCCATCAGGCCCATATGCCTTGTTAGTATTGAGGCCAGTGATGGCAGAAAATATATCAGTTGAAGAAATTGTAACGTCAGCCATGAGGAAGTCAGAGGGGGGAAGTAATGGAGGAACAGAACCTGAATTGTGTAAGGTGGAATTGGAGGAGAAAGTCTGAACAAAGAGATAGGCTTTATCAGTAGAAGAAATAGCTACAGGGCCATCAAAATGGAAAAGAGGAGGGAAGAATGATGAGGTCAAGGTGCCAGAAGGAGCAGGAAGAATTCGAGTTGGAGAGGTGAGAGCATTTAGTATGGATGAAATTTTTTTGCTGAGTGGAGAACAGACTTAGCACAATTCCGGGCAAAAACATAAAAAATATGTGATTCAGGGGGTTGATGGCTCTGGTAGCCTTTTATAGGCCCTCTCCTAGTTGTGTACAGCATTAGAACAAGCATGGTTAAACCATTTTTTTTTTTTTTTACATTTCTCAAAGGATATGAGAACGGAATGTATGCTTCTATGCCCAAGAAAATAATCTCCCTACTGCTCAAAGCACATTCAGATGGCTCCTTGCATTGAAAACAATAAATATTCCAGAGGAAATCAAAGAAGTACCACCTAAGGTCCTCCAATCAGCAGCTCCAAAGTGCCAAAACCGACGTTTCTTTGTAGGGTCCACAGGCCATACTGCAACAATAGGACAGGCTAAGGTAATAAGATTGTGATCGGAGGAGCCCAATGGAGAGGAAGGATTAACAGCATTAGCAGAAGGATAAGTTGTAGGGATGAGGTAATAAGATTGTCATCGGAGGAGCCCAATGGAGAGGAAAGATTAACAGCATTAGCAGAAGGATAAGTTGTAGAGATGATGTCAACTATGTTGGAACTTTCTCCAAGGGGGTCAGGGATACGGGTAGGGTGCTGTACACGCTGCACTAGGTCATTAAGGATAGAAAAGATGTAGGCTTGTTCACCAGGTGGATCAGGAAAGGAAAGGAGAGTCAAAAGTGGTGGTGAACATTGAAATCTCCTAAAATGGAGATTTCAGAGAAAGGAGAAACTGATAGAATGTGTTCCATCGTAGAAGCAAGACAATGAATTTTTCATAGTCAGTAGAATTATGGGATAAGTATACAGCACTGATATATTTAGTCAGTGAATGACCTGAAAGCCGAAAGCAGAGAGTAGAGACTTTAGAAGAATCAAGTTCAGGAACACAAGAACATTATATGGCACTGCGTACATATACACAACAACCATCTTTGGCTTTGAAATGAGTATAGAAAAAGTAGGAGAATGCAGTGAAGGGTTTGCTATCAGTTGCCTCAGTCAGCTGAGTCTCAATTTAGAAGAGAAGGTGAGGTTTAGAGGAGGAGAGGTGGTGCTCAACAGGGAGAAAAGTTAGAGTAAGGGCCAAGAGTGCTGTAGGGATGAAGAAGAAGTGAGTCAGACAGTTGTCCCAGGCAACTCGTTGCGTCGTGACTACTAAAGGTTCGTCCTAAGCTAAGTAAAGTCGTTTCCTGATAGCAAGAGTAAAAGAAAATACGTCATTGGATTGAAGGAGTTAACAGAGGCTCCGACAGTAAGACTTTCAGCTGAATTAAATAGACTGGCGTTGGCTGGAGTATAATAGTAGAGTTTTCCCAATGATGGAAGAGTTATTGATCATAGAAATAAAACATTCAAGTTCGTACGACCCACTCTCAGCTGAATAAAATCGTCTGTCGTTAGGTGGAGTAGAATACTATGCCAGCCTGATCACGAGAGGGTTAACAGTAACAGCAGATCTCACTCTCCCGTGACTCACTCCCTGATGTATAAAAGAAAATTGTGGAGATATCGGGAACAGAATAGTGGAATTGTGCCAACCATGAGATATAATGGTGGCAGTACTAACACTCTCAGGTCCCTGTGACTCACTCTCAGCTAAGTGAAATGGTGTTATTAGATGGAATGCAATATTGGAGAAGGATAATGGTGACAGTGTACGTGTATTTCACTGAAGGTTTATGACTTTCTCCCAGCTGAATATAATGGTATGATTTCAGCCGCAACAGAAAAGAGTTACCCTGACCATGATAGGGTTAATATTATTATGACAGTAATAATAATAATAGTATTACCTCCCTCACGCTCTTGTGACTGCATTGCATATAGTCTGGTGTTACCTGGAATACCATAGCAGACAATGGTAGTATTATGGGTGGAAGCATTAATTACGGCTGTATTAACACCCTCGGGATTCAACATCTCTCCCAGATGAGTACAATCGTCTGGCGTTGGCTGGAAGAGAATATCAGAGACGAATTGGCAAGAGAACGATATTTGTCCGTCCATCCATCCATCGCCAGACGCCTTAATCCCATAAGGGGTGGCCACAAACAAATCGCCTCCATGTCACCCTGTCCTCCTCCATCTCACTGCCCTGCTCCCAGCTCACACCCTCTTCTCTCATATACCTCTACGCCATCCCTCCATCTCATCATTGGCCTCCCGCTCCCTCTCCCCCCTCCACCTCACTCACATACACTCTCTTCTTCATTCTCTCACTCTCCATCCTCTCCACGTGGCCAAACCACCTCAGTGTGCTTCTCCAAACGCTTCCTATCACAACCACATCCACACCACAACTCTACTTCACGTCCTCATTTGTCATAATGTCTCTCCTTGTGACTCCACAGGCTCCTCTCAAATAATTTGTACAGTACTGGTAATAATATGAAGTTTCCTCAAACTCACTCTCGGTGCGCTGAATTGTCTGGCGTTAGCTGGAATACATTACTAGAAACGGTCGACCAATAGAGCCTTATTATAACAACCTTGGCAACTTTACTGATGAATTCTCGTGTGTGTGTGTGTGTGTGTGTGTGTGTGTGTGTGTGTGTGTGTGTGTTTAAATAAATGTTCATAACCTACTGTATTTTTAAGGACAGAAGACAGGTTTGCATTGTTGTACTCAAAGCACCAACCACTAACCTAGACAGCCCAGCCACTCACGCTTCACGCTTGAGAGATCACGTTGTATTGGACAATAACATCCAGTTTTATAAAACGTCTTAAGAGATTCAGTAACATAGATCCTGAAAAATTTACACAGTCACTAGCACAGTGTGAACCGCCTGTGCTTGATACTGACGTTACCACACGGGTAAAAACTGTATGTGATGTGTTGTACGGATGTATGTATGATAGTAAGGTTCGAGGTTACATTCCCGACCGAGACGATCTGGGAGACAGATGGGACCCTCTTTTACAGGATAACAATCATGCTCAGCTATGGCGTGGAATTAACTGGCGCGGTGAAGTAAACTACACGCCTGTCACACCTAATGCTGCCCAGCTGACCACAGACATAGAATTTAAGGAACATGTTGATTATACCTATAACCCTCCAGGTGTACACAAATGTAGTGTCAATTCTATGCAAAATGGCGTTTACATAAAGTGTCGGATGACCCTATAACTCTGCAAGAGTTCTCAGAGCAGATCAAACGATTGAAATGCAACAAAGAAAGTGGGACAGGTGGCATACCACCCGGAGTGTTAAGATTATTACCAGTTTCGTGGCTGTTAACGGTAGCGACTATATAAACAGAGAGAGAGAGAGAGACCGGTACACTCATAAAAGTTCGTGGGGGTTCGGGTGTGTGGGCCTGTGCAGGCCCCATCCCCCTCCGGTCGGCGAGTCTGTATAACGACGTGACAACACACACACACACACACACACACACACACACACACACACACACACACACACACACACACACACACACACACACATCACGGCTGAACTGTGACGTTGACGTAATAAAGTGTGAAAGGATTATATTTGCCGATCATGTGTCATCGGTAGTCATAATCAGTTACATATTAAGTGTTGTATGATAAAATATGAAGGTTAGAGACCCTTCAATGTCTAAGTTTTTATTAAGGAAGTGGACGGTGACGACGGTAGTGCGGGTCAAGATGCATTTGAATCTTTTTGAAAATTTGCTTCGTATCCACATGATTATTGTAAACCATAAGAGCTAAACGCACACAGTATTTACCATTAACGTTGTTTAGCACAGCTTTCTCTTACCGTATATTCCTCCAAATATTCAATGAAAACCAAAGCTGGATAATAAGAAGTAAATCATTCTATGTAGACCAACACTCGAGACAATGCACAGCGAAGCAGTCTGAGTTGGTCAAAGTCATAATGGAACAGCCCTGAGTCAGAGGCAACACTACTGAAGGAAAAACACGAAGCAGGTAAGAAACTATTCACGTAATAACTACAGGAAAATATTGAATTAAGTCAATTGTTTTCTGTAGTTCTTTGGTGAAAAGTTTCTTACCTGCTTCTTGTTTTTCCGTCAGTGGTGTTGCCTTAGACTCCGGGCTGTCCCATTACGACTTTCACCAGCTCAGACTGCTTCTCTGCTCATTTCGAGTGTTGGTCTGCTTACAATGTTTTACTACCTAATATTCATATTTGGTTTTCTTTGGATATTTGGAAGAATATACGGTATGACGAATATATGCTAAACAACGTTAATGGTAGATACTGTGTGCGTTTAGCTCTTAATGGTTTACAATATTATTCATGTGGATACGAAGCAAATTTTCAAAAATATTCAAATGCATCTCGACCTGCACTACCGTCGTCACCGCCCACTTCCGTAATAAAAACTTAAACATTGAAGGGGACCTAACCTTCACGTCTTATCATACACAGTATATATGTAATTCATTATGACTACCGATGACACAAGATTGACAAACATAATCCTTTCATACTTTATTACATCAACGTCACAGTTCTGCCGTGATGGCTGTGTGAGTAGACAGGTCGTTATCCAGACTCGCCGTCCAGAAAAGGGAGGAGACTGCACAGGCCCACACACAAACGGACCCCCAAGAAGTATTATAACTGTGTCTGTGTGTATGTATATATATATATATATATATATATATATATATATATATATATATATATATATGCGTGTGTACGTGTGTGTGTGTGTGTGTGTGTGTGTGTGTGTTGGGTGGATAGGTGTGTTAGTAGCACTTTGTCCAGGTATTTAGTCGATCTCTTGCAGTAATAAAGCACAATATCTTGTGTTAATGAGCACTTGATTGTGCATCAGAACACTTGCACAACATTTTGGGTGGAAGATCATGATTATACCAAACGACTCTACTGAAGAAGCGTAATAAACATCACTGGTCACCATTTATGTGCAAAGCTGCTCTCTAAGTAGTTTAATTTCTCTAACAGTTATGTGTTTGTATAATTTATGAGGTTGTTTAAATAATTACTCCATAAATACGCACCTCCACAGCACTTAAGCTCATTATGTTGATATTTATATGACGTTGATGGACCAATAGTATATTTAAAACTCTGCTTGCCACCTGGACGATGAGAAATGTCTGGCTACGTGTGTGGCTTTGCTAGGTTTAGTGTTTCTCTTGTAATTCACATTTAAATTTTTACTCACAGACTTCTCAGTCTGTAGCCATATGTATTGTAAATGTGTCTATATCGGCAGAATATATATATATATATGGCCTTAATGACCAGGGGCTTTGCCCCAATGGTCGATAGGTCAAAAAAATATATATATATCGGCAGAAGAAGGTGCATCAGTTGCCATATGCATCCAGTGTACAGTCATGGACAGTAATAAAGGGACAGGGCAGTCTGCCACTAGAGAGAAGGTTAATCTCACACGTTAGCCTCGAAAACCCTCTCCTACCCTCACCAAAGCACTGATTTGTTAAGGGGATGGATTGGATATCTGAAGCTTCGCTCCCCGTCCCGGTTTGCCTCATGAAATGTTTCCTTCATTTATCCTACTATTCAGGTGTATTATTAAGTACCTAGACCCACCTTCAGTTCAATGAGAAAAATAATTATATTGAAGTTTTAGAAGATTTCAGTGCAATGACTCCAATGTATACAGTAAGGTTTACAAATTTATCCGTCTTCTAAACGATTGACAAAAATCCAAGTAACAGCGAGAAGCTGTATGGTTTCTAGCCACCTAAGGCCCTCTCCTCCCTTATTCTTTGGGCAGCTACATATCCACCCACCCACTTATCCATCTATCCACTCAGCCCATCCAACACAACCCACCCGCCCCACCCCAACCACACACCCTGCCCAACTACCTGGGCGACCCACCCAACCCAACGATCCAGGCCATGCAGCCTGCCCACCCACAAATGTCACCGACTAAGTTTACCTAACAGTGCCACCCAACACATCCACCCACTTATCTACCCACCATGAACCCTTTCCACCACCCAACTCACTAACCTAACCACCCACCCAGTGCACCCTGGCCACGCAGTCGTCTCAGCAACGCTGGCTACCCACACTGCCCACTCACCCTGGCTACCCACTCTGCCCACATATTCCAACGACCCATCTTGCCAACCGACCCAGGCTACCCACCACGCACGATTGTTATCCACCCTGCTAATCCACTAATACTATCCAGCATATCTACCCACCAAACCCTTCCACCATACCCACCCATCTCTTCCTGAATACTTACCCACCCTGCCAATCCACCCCATCCAGAGAACCCACCCATCCTATATTCTCCCACTGACCAAACTGTCCATTCACATGCCCAAACACCTTTCTTATCCAAATACTTTCCCATCCTACACATACATTCGAAACCCACTCATCCACCAAACTCATCCAATCCAAACTTAACTTACCGACCGTCCTCCGGCCATTCACCGATCCAGGCACCCACCCACCCAGCCCACCCCACGCATCGACTCGCCAACTCATCCACCCTTACAACCCACAACCCACCCCAAGCCACTCCACACACCCCACCCAATCACCCAATCCCACTTTTACCAACCATCCTGCCCACCACCCTTGGCGATGCACCGAACCACCACACCCACCAGTCCAACCTCATCCACCCTACCCATCCAATCAGCTGACTTCAACACACACACACACACACACACACACACACACACACACACACACACACACACACACACACACACAGACCTAAGACACAGAGACACTAAACCACAAACACCAAGAAACATGCAAACACAGAAACACACACACACACAAACAAACACAGGGAGAGAGAGAGAAAGTGAGAGAGAGAGAGAGAGAGAGAGAGAGAGAGAGAGAGAGAGAGAGAGAGAGAGAGAGACCTTAGGCAGAGAGACACGAAAAAAACAAACACTAAGAAACATGAGAACACACACACACACACACACACACACACACACACACACCGAGAGAGAGAGAGAGAGAGAGAGAGAGAGAGAGAGAGAGACCTAAGACACGGAGACACTAAAACACAAACACCAAGAAATATGCAAACACACACACACACACACACACACACACACACACACACACACACACACACACACACACACACACCGAGAGAGAGAGAGAGACCTAAGACACGGAGACACTAAAACACAAACACCAAGAAATATGCAAACACACACACACACACACACACACACACACACACACACACACACACACACACACACACACACACACCAAACAAACACACACACACACACACACACACACACACACACACACACACACACACACACATGTGCACACGCATAAACGCTCGCGCGCAAAAGCACAAACTCAAGCATGCACAGACACGTGAACACTCAAACACAAGGAAACACATAGAAATATGCCCCCTCCCCCACATACACACTCAAACACCTGCACAGATTCTTGCAGAAAGCTGCCAGAAGTATTAACTAAACTTCATGAATGGAGCAATAAATATCAAGAGGAATTTAGTGTGGACATGTGTCATGTACTTGTGTTTGTTAGAAGTGAAAAAAAAAAAAAAAGACCCCATTGAGATGAAAATTTAGGAAGTTCAATCCAAGACATACCAGAAAGGGAGAAGGCCCTATGAGTGATAATTAATAACAGACAATCTCCGGCTGACCACATCAGTCACAAGGTACACCCACGCACCAAAGTTTCTGTACCCCCCTCGGTGGAAGGAGATGGAAGTCAGGGTTAGAGTGAGGCCAGGCGAACGGACAACCGTGAGTGGCGGTTTGGAACTGAGCTTCGAAGCGAATAATAAGAAACCTAATGACATCGGATTCGAAACATCTGCGTACTATTCACCTGCAAAACATTATGCATTTGTAACATACATAACATATAACATAGACTACTATGTTATCATGGTGTCCTGTGAAACTGGTCCAGACACAACCCATCTGTTTCGGATCCTCATCATACAAATAAAGCACCGACCCACTAGTATATAAGCTGCCACTGGTTATTATCGCTGCAGTGATAATTTTTGTGAATATGTTATTCCTGGATTGTCTGCAGCTATAATATAGAATGACTGTGAATTTAATGCTGATTCCCACAGTGTCAGTGTGGATGGTTATAAATATTGCAATTATTTTATGTGGACGATTAAACCACATTGTAATGGGCATCGAAGAGCATTCGCTAATAATTTACTACAACCAGATGAAATTAGACGCAAACAAAACAAAATATAATGAGACAACGAAGATACAGCTGTGGTATCCTGCTACGCCATGTTATCCTGGCCTTAAGTGTTGCTTCACCTCATACATGCATTATTTCAATTTAGTCTCTGCCTCTTTATTACTCTAACATCCCGGTATCCTCATACTGCGAGCCGTCATATTCATCAAGAGGTTTTTAGTCGTTCGGTCGTATAACCCCTACTGTATTACAATATTCGTCACATTGTCACTCCCACACAAGACTGCTGAGTCTGTTACTACCATTATTGGTACTGCCACTGCTAATCCCCCTTTTCTCATTGTGACTAATTTCCCTCACAGTACTACTACTGCTACTTCTACTACTGCTCCACTATAAATCTGTATAATAATAATATATATGATTGTCTTTATGACTGTTTATCTGCTAAAAACATTGTCCCTGTCCCACCTTGGACAACTCGTCACTTTACCCAGCACCGCTACTCCAGTTGCACCCCCCTCTCTCCCACCCACCAAGGACCCTACTCCTCCCCCACTCCGACACCACATTACCCCTCACCTCGTCCTTGGGCCACCAGGCCTTTTGCTCACCGTTTACCGGTGAATATACGTGGTATGCATTAAAAATGAAAAAAAAAAAAAAAAAAAAAAGGGCATTTGGAAGCCGAGTGCTAATCGCCCGCAGTAATATGCTCTTGGACAAGTCTAAAAATTTAGGAGGACATTTTGATACCCTGAAGGTTTGATGTGCATTGATCAAGCCGTTAATCAGATGCAATGGTGCTAAAGGCGGCCGATAAATACTAGTTGACCTTTGGCAGTCATTTTGATGACCTTGACCTTGACCTCGAGTGCCCTTTTACGACCTCGTCCAAGATTTTCTCCATATCTTGTTACCCTAAAGGTTTCATGTTGATAGCTCAAGCTGTTCATGAGATATAATGGGAATACACACACACACACACGCACACACACACACACACACACACACACACACACACACACACACACACACACACACACACACACACACAGATGCATGCAAAAACATTACCGCTCCGCCATATAAATGTGGGCGATGATAAAATAATAATAATAATAACAACATACATGTGCAGTATTCCTTACATTACACATAAAAGCTGCGGACCCAAAAGTGCCTATATTACGGACCTCTGATATAGTTACCACAGAACCGACCACAGACCGTTCTAATCATTACCACTGGACCTTCCCTATAGCACTTCACCGTGGTAATACATCCCATTGTAGTCCTTTGTGGTATCACTACAGCTGCTTGGGAAAAATAACATACAGTAGTGCACGACATGCCTACAACCCACTAAAATACACCTGTGACTTTTCACTGACGTCCATCAAATAGCCTGGGAGAAGTTAGCGGACAAACAAACGACTGGACATAGATACAGGCCGAATGTCTCGCATCGGTATATGACGACTTGACAAAACTGTTACTATCCTGCTTTGCAGGTGTCATCATAGTTGTAGTAGTAGTAATAATAATAATAATAATAATAATAATAATAATAATAATAATGATAATAATACAGTAATAATATTGATAATCACAGGTTATTAGGAACGATACAGAGGAGGACAAACACTGGAACAGCATATGTCGACGCAATGCAGAATCTGTTTGCCATGACAGAAGGTTGGGTTGCTGTCAAATATTAGTTTAGTATTACTATAACCCTACCATTGCACCATATTATGGCACTGGTTGGTTTCATATGTCAAAGCTGTGTTCACGTGTTTTATTAGGGAGATTATGGTGTTTGTCCTTCTCTATCATGCCTATTAAAATGTGATTACTAGTACTACTACTAGGCCTACTACTACTACTACTACTACTACTATTATTATTATTATTATTATTATTATTATTACATTATTCCTACAATCATCATGACACCTGCATAGCAGGATGGTAACAGTTTTGTCTGGTCGTCATATACCGATGCGAGACATTCGGCCTCTATGTCCAGTCATTTGTTTGTCTGTCGGCTAACTTCTAGGCTATTTGATGGACGTCAGGCGTATTTTTGTGGGTTGTATGCATGTCGTGCACTATGTTATTTTTCCCAAGCAGCTATGGTGATCCCACAAAGGACTACAATGGGTTGTATTACCATGGTGAAATGCAAATGGGAAGGTCCAGTGGTAATGATAAGAACGGTCTGTAGTCGGTTCTGTGGTAACTATATCAGAGGTCCATAATATAGGCACGTTTGGTCTGCAGCGTTTATAGGTAATGTCAGGAATACGGCACATGAATGTTGTTGTTGTTATTATCATAATGTTTATTTTTAATGCATACAACCTATATTCACCGGTAAACGGTGAGCAAAAGGCCTGGTGGCCCAAGGATGAGGTGAGGGGTAATGTGGTGTCGGAGTGGGGGAGGAGTAGGGTCCTTGGTGGGTAGGAGAGAGGGGGGTGCAACTGGAGTAGCGGTGCGGGGTAAAGTAACGAGTTGTCCAAGGTGGGACAGGGACAATGTTTTTAGCAGATACACAGACATAAAGACAATCATATATATTATTATCCAGATTTATAGTGGAGTAGTAGCAGAAATAGCAGTAGTAGTATTGTGAGAGAAATTACACTCAATGGGAAAAGGGGGATTAGTAGTGGCAGTGCCAGTAATAGAGGTAACAGATTCAGCAGTCTTGTGCTAACGTTGTTTATGTGGGTATGATGATGATGTGACGAATATTGTAATACAGTAAGGGTTATACGACCGAACGACTAGAAACCTCTTAAGGAATATGACGGCTCGCAGTATGAGGATACCGGGAAGTAAGAGTAATAAAGAGACAGAGACTAAATTGAAATAATGCATGTATGAGGTGAAGCAACACTTAAGGCCAGGATAACATGGCATAGCAGGATACCACAGCTGTATCTTCATTGTCTCATTATATTTTGTTTTGTTTGCGTCTAATTTCATCTGGTTGTAGTAAATTATTGGCGAATGCTCTTCGATGCCCATTACAATGTGGTTTAATCGTCCACATAAAATAATTGCAATATTTATAACCATCCACACTGACACTGTGGGAATCAGCATTAAATTCACAGTCATTCTATATTATAGCTGCAGACAGTCCAGGAATAACATATTCACAAAAATTATCACTGCAGCGATAATAACCAGTGGCAGCTTATATACTAGTGGGTCGGTGCTTTATTTGTATGATGAGGATCCGAAACAGATGGGTTGTGTCTGGACCAGTTTCACAGGACACCATGATAACATAGTAGTCTATGTTATATGTTATGTATGTTACAAATGCATAATGTTTTGCAGGTGAATAGTACGCAGATGTTTCGAATCCGATGTCATTAGGTTTCTTATTATTCGCTTCGAAGCTCAGTTCCAAACCGCCACTCACGGTTGTCCGTTCGCCTGGCCTCACTCTAACCCTGACTTCCATCTCCTTCCACCGAGGGGGGTACAGAAACTTTGGTGCATGGGTGTACGTGACATGTATACACCACTTGCTAACATGAGAATAACATTAACATATATAAATGAAGACATACTGAGAAAGATAATAACATCATTCACCAGACCAACCCTGGAGTATCCATCAGTAGTCTGGAATTCTCATCTCAAAAACATATTAAATAAAATACAAAGGGCAACTACACGATGGGATCTAAGCTACAAAGTAAGACTAGAAGAATTGAATCTACCAACACTACAGGAGAAAAGGAAAAGAGGAGACGTGATTATGCTATATATAAATGCATCTCAGAGAAAGAGACAATGGACATTAATGAATATATAATCTATGGGGAAGCATCACCAAGAGGAAACTGCAAAAAAATACATAAAGAGCGGCGATAAAGACGTAAGGAAGTTCAGTTGCCCAGACAGGGCAAGAGATCTGTTAAATGGGCTACCGAATGAAATAATGTGTGCCAAAACTATACATGAATTTAAGGATATGTATGATGAAAATGGGTAAATACATGGGGCAGCATGAGCTTGCCTCATTCCTGTAAAGATACAATTAGGTATGAACAATATGGTAAGAACATACACGGACAGGGACATACGAACACACACACATAAGCGCACTTCGAGCAAAGTAATATTTGGTTCACACTTTTGTGTCTGTATGAGGGTATACCGTAAAAGGATAACACGAGCTTATGATTACAGGTGGGGAATTGTGTCCAGGACCTTAGTGTGGAGAAAAGGGAAAATAGCTTCAGTTTTCAATGGTGCAGGTAATATTCAAGTGTGTGCTTAAGTGCAACCATACTACACAATATTTTGGAGAAAGTAGTCTCAGAGATCCTTTGAATTTCTGCTGACGTGTCATCTCTTAAACCATGCAGGGATAGTATCGCACTCCAATGAGTTGACAGGCAGGCTTACCAAAATTTTTGCTATTAGATGAATTATCTTATAAAGGGTGTCCACAGTAATGATATTGAAAATCCTATGTTTGACATGTAAGACTATTAGGCCCCTGGCAAGAGGCTGCTTGGTCTATGCCCAAAGTCAGACACACAAAAATTACGCTTTTATATTAAGGATTATGTAAAGCACACTAATGATATTAAAATCCTCTGTTGTAAGGGTTGATCTGTGTTTGACATGTAAGATTATTAGGCCCCTGGCAAGAGGTTGCATGGTCTATGCCCAAAGTCAGACACACAAAAATTACGCTTTTATATTAAGGATTATGTAAAGCATGCTGGGAGGAGTATAAATAAAAATAATTTTCAGTGGTTGATTTCATAGAACAATGTTGTCATCCTATGTGAGGCTTTAATCGAAACCTGACAGTATTTGAAGTGTGTGAACCCATTCGTGAGGACACATGAGACATGCAGATGAAGTCAGGAAGGCGTGGAGGAGGGGTGGGAAAGGAGGGAGGGAAAGGGGCAGGATTTGGGAATAGTGAAGGGGAAGAATAAGATGTGGATATGTCTTGCATTCTAATAGCAGCTTATACAGTATACTAACTCGTATCCTCGACATACATCCTTAATTATAGCTATGTTACAGATGTATTTCCATTAGGATTACGAAGTGCTTTCCAGTAGTCAAGAGTATTCATGAGCTAGTAATGTCACGGGGTTTTTATAATATCACTGTGTTTTTTGAAATATATTGTTAAATGTTATTTAAATTGATAATAATATTCAATAATATTGAAGAGCAAGGACAATGATTGTCTTGCTACATCAAGCAACGATTACTTTACGCTGACTTGCTACGATTCTCTAAGATCGAGAATTTATAAACTTTCTCAACAGTACACAGCAGAGACTAATTACTCACAATTGCTGAATTACTGTACTGTTAGCCTCTGGAGAAAGTTACTTCACCCCTGACAATAAATAACTAATACTAATAATAATAACATCAGGTTCTTGCTGATGCATTAACTCCTGGCACAACGGATTTTAAGTTAATACAACAAGACTGGTCTAAGTACCAGTTATGAATAGTAAAACGTTTATGCAAGCTAGGAGCTATATGGAAAATAAGCTTAATTTAGAGAAATGAAACAAGATTTTACTTTACACTGAGCTCAAGAAAGGAACTGTTAAATTTATTGATTACAAAAAAATAAATTTAACGTTACAATTCAAATCAAATTAATGAGACGCACTCACTCACTCACGCAATAGCTAAATACTTACGCCTAGGAAAAAAACACCTTAACTAAACTCTTAAAACTAGGATTATACAAAAAAGAAATACCAGTCGATGAATGCTATGTATCACCCAAGGGGTGGGAGGACTGGATTAACTGTCTCAGTGGAGCTTGGGTGCTAGCGACGTCTCACACTTCTGGAGCGCAGGTCCCTCTTCCGTCACAACAAACACTCGACTGAGTAAGTCGTGGGAACAAAAGCGGAGCACTAAGCCGTATTTTTAACGGTCAAGTGCAAGCAGGGGTGAACAATAAAGAAAACAATAGTATCGCTCAGTACAGCACTTAGTGACGTGCATTAAATCGGTCACTTTTGAAAACGGTGACGAATGTTTTGAAAAGTATACCCCGAAATGGAGGGAGAAACAGTTAACTGAGCGATACACAGTGATTTTTCCACTAATAGTTCGTGGCTTCTCACAAAACGGAAATGTCGCGAATTGATTCGTGACATTACGCCCCTACAAAATTAAGTTTTTTCTTTATGGGAAAAAATTTGTGGATATATATATATATGTATACATCCTAAGTCATTCACACAAGATTCACACTGTGGTGTGTGTGCTATCCTGCTACAGGAGAAAGTCGCAGTCGCCAGTGAGCGAAAAAACCTCGTATTTACGTTAATAGAAGCAAGCTTGAGGGAAAAACTCCATGACGACGGTGAAAATCCTGTACTCAGGTCAAACTGAGCGAAAATTCGCTACATTTACACTGACAACTAATTGTTGTGTAGCATGGTGTATGTAATACACGGTGTAGGTGTGACAGTTGTAGTGTAACTGTACCTACGTGTAAAATGACACAGTAAATAATATTATGGCGACGACGAAGGCAGAGGAGAAGAGGCGGCAGCGTGCGGCAGACGATCAGCTGGTCTGCACGGCAAAACTGCTACACCCATTGCTGAACCTGCAAAACCAATTGAGGTGGAGCATCAAAAGTGTCAATGAGACAAAATTTTATCATGTTACAATTACTCTCTCTGCCTAGCAGTCAGTGCTACGACGTACATTCGAGGTCGCCATTAATTATAGCACACGATTAGGGTCGGCAAGTTGAGAATCCTTGTGCAAACTTGGGTCTTCCATAGCCTCAAGTCGCCTCTGCGGAGTTCTCTCTCGAACTTCCCCCTTACCCTACAGTACAATACTTATATTAGTACCGGGAAGCTGAGAATCCTTATGCAAACTTGGGTCTTCCATAGCCTCAAGTCGCCACTGTGGAGTTCTCTCTCGAACTTCCCCCTTAACCTACAGTACTTCTATTAGTACCAGGAAGCTGAGAATCCTTATGCAAACTTGGGTCTTCCATAGCCTCAAGTCGCCTCTCAACTTCCCCCTTAACTTACGGTACATAATATGTATGTACAGGCCCTGGACATAATGTGTCCTGTGGGGCCAATGGGCGAGACGTCAGGTCTGCACCCACTTCACCACTACCCTGTCTCTCAACTGACTCAGAGATTATGGGTGTGGTTACAAATGGCACAGGAAGGGCATGTCCCTGATTAGTGGTGATACTTTGGCACACACTACAGGAATGGACAAAACTATCTATGTCTCGTCCCATCCCTGGCCAGAAAAAGTCAGCTCGGATACGGCCCTGGGTCTTCCTTTTGCCCACGTGACCTCCTGAGGCTGAACAATGACCCCATTGTAACACTGCTAGGCGGTACTTGGCGGGAACGACAAACTGCAGTCGAACCTCGCCCTCGGGTGTTCGTGACTCACGGTAGAGCCGTCCTTGTTTACGAAGGAACTTGGCTCGACCTCCCCGTGAATACTTTATCACTCGACCCTTTTGTTTGTTCCGCACGGTAGCAAGTGTCGGGTCAGAATGTTGTTCTTGCACAACAAGTTGACTACACATCAGATCTTGCGGCGATTCAATGATCACTGGGGTGACACAGTCTGGAGTCTCAGTCATGGCTCGTGTTACCGCAGCAGCCGAAGTCTGAGTAGCGTCATCGGAGCAACTATCCTTGACTCCATTAATATTGCCTACTATAAAGTCAAATAGAGGCTCTGGCATGACAACCGCGAGTGTCATACCAGTATAAAATGGAGATGCCACCTGGATACATGCCTCAGGGAACAATCTCACTAATCCATCAATAAGCTTTGCATGGATCTGTCGACCTGTATACTGCTCAGGCCGAACTAGACTCTGCTTAACAGAGCAACCTGAGGAACCATTGTCTCTCAGGACCTTCACAGGAATGCCTCCCACAAACCCTGGCTGAACAAGGAAGGTACTGTCACCTGTGGAGGAAGCAGCTAGCCACTCATGAGGCTGCTGAATTGATGTGGCAAACATTGTGCCTTGAGGGTTATATTGGGAAGATGGAACATTGGCCATCTGTGGAGGGGGATTCACTGTCACTGTGGGACTAGTGAACTGTGGGGAAGTACCCACACTGGTAGGGACGTGACCACCAGGCTGCTGCTGAGGAATGAAGGCTGCATTCGCTTCCTGCCTCTTTTGAGCTGGTGGTGAAAAAGTTTGTCCCGACGGTCGGTTGCGTGGCTGATACTGCTGCTGATTAGGGTACTTGTTGTACCCCTTCCACTCAGGTTTCTGAGTGTTTTGCCCCTGGTCCTTCCACTGTGGTTTTGGACCTTGGCCATTACTCTGAGAACGGCCTTGGTGCTGGGATTCAGTCTGAGATGGCTTCCCAGACTTGGCAGTATCTTTTCTGCTCCAGGTGTTTTGCTTACGAGCTTGATACCCATATGCAGTAAAGAATGCGTCAGCCTTCTCTGCCATTTGGCTGGCATCTTTCACCTGGCAGATCTTAAGCTGTGCTATGAGCTCAGCAGGCCACGACCTCTCTAGCTGTGTACGCAGCATAAGGTCAATTATCCCCTCACGCGTGGAAGGAGTTTCATCTTTCTCCATCCACTCATTTAAGTAAGCTGTGAGACGATCAAGGAACTGAACAGCTGTCTCCTTGTCTTGGAGACGAGCTCGCATGAACTGAACTTTGGTGTCGTCTACTGTGAGACCATACGCCTTAATGAGTGCAGCTTTCATCATCTCATATGTGAGATTGTCTCCACGAATTCTGTGGAGAATATCGAGGGCAGGGCCCTCAAATAGGCTAAGAAACTGAAGCCGCTTAGCTGCCTCATCCAGTTGATACATGTTTGCCATGTCCTCAAAACGAGCTATGTACGGCTCGATTCGCTCGCTTTCCTTGTATGAAGGAAGCTTGATGCGTGGGGTCGCCAGGACATGTGCAGGGAGAACGCTCGTGGAGCTTGGACCAACTGCACCAGATGTGTCTGAAGCCAAGGAATCTCGCTTGAGCTTCATCACTTCAAGTTCATGTTCTCGTTCTTTGTCTCGTTGTTCACGCTCGTATTCGCGCTGTTCTCGCTCGTGTTCGCGCTGTTCTCGCTCTTTTTCTAACTCGAGCTCGCGTTGTTTCTGCTCGTGTTCGCGCTGTTCTCGCTCGTACTCGCGCTCCTTTTCCCGTTCCTCACGCAGTTCTCGCTCATATTCGCGCTGAATCTTACGCTCTTCACGGGCATCATTCTCACGCTGCTGCTCCTGATTATGCCGTGAGAGTATATACTCTTTAATTTCGGTTGGGTCCGAAAGACCCATATCTTTGGCTTCCTGTAAAAATACAGTAGTAGCCATGGCGCTAATTTATTAAGCAAACCGAAATTGAGTACTGACTGCTTAGCGACGAATACTAATAACACAAATAAAGAATACAGACACAAGCTAGTGGTGACCAGTCTTATCTAGTTAACTGGCAAAGAATAAATAAAAAATGTAAATGACTGGGAAGACTCAATAATAAACACAATGGGTACGGCGACTTCCCAGGAGCGAATAAAATCGTCTGGCGTTACCAAAAATAAACTAGAGTTACGTATTCTATTGATTAATAAAGCAAAATTCACTTGCTAAATTAAGGGTAAACACCAGTAAGCTTGTGTCTATAAACTTTAATGATAAATACCTAAATATGAATGAGTGAGCACTATCTCGTGAATAGCTTTAGAGCTAGGAGTTAATATCCTGGAATAAGGTCGCCAATTGTCACGGGGTTTTTATAATATCACTGTGTTTTTTGAAATATATTGTTAAATGTTATTTAAATTGATAATAATATTCAATAATATTGAAGAGCAAGGACAATGATTGTCTTGCTACATCAAGCAATGATTACTTTACGCTGACTTGCTACGATTCTCTAAGATCGAGAATTTATAAACTTTCTCAACAGTACACAGCAGAGACTAATTACTCACAATTGCTGAATTACTGTACTGTTAGCCTCTGGAGAAAGTTACTTCACCCCTGACAATAAATAACTAATACTAATAATAATAACATCAGGTTCTTGCTGATGCATTAACTCCTGGCACAACGGATTTTAAGTTAATACAACAAGACTGGTCTAAGTACCAGTTATGAATAGTAAAACGTTTATGCAAGCTAGGAGCTATATGGAAAATAAGCTTAATTTGGAGAAATGAAACAAGATTTTACTTTACACTGATCTCAAGAAAGGAACTGTTAAATTTATTGATTACAAAAAAATAAATTTAACGTTACAATTCAAATCAAATTAATGAGACGCACTCACTCACTCACGCAATAGCTAAATACTTACGCCTAGGAAAAAAACACCTTAACTAAACTCTTAAAACTAGGATTATACAAAAAAGAAATACCAGTCGATGAATGCTATGTATCACCCGAGGGGTGGGAGGACTGGATTAACTGTCTCAGTGGAGCTTGGGTGCTAGCGACGTCTCACACTTCTGGAGCGCAGGTCCCTCTTCCGTCACAACAAACACTCGACTGAGTAAGTCGTGGGAACAAAAGCGGAGCACTAAGCCGTATTTTTAACGGTCAAGTGCAAGCAGGGGCGAACAATAAAGAAAACAATAGTATCGCTCAGTACAGCACTTAGTGACGTGCATTAAATCGGTCACTTTTGAAAACGGTGATGAATGTTTTGAAAAGTATACCCCGAAATGGAGGGAGAAACGGTTAACTGAGCGATACACAGTGAGTTTTCCACTAATAGTTCGTGGCTTCTCACAAAACTGAAATGTCGCGAATTGATTCGTGACAAGTAACTCGGAAACAACATTATATACAGTAACTATACTAGTTTCAGTACTGCTTGCTATTCATGCACTTGAATGATTATTCAGCCAACCATCAAACAGATATTTGTAAGACTTGGGGCCAATCTCCCTCAAGGAGAAGCAAGCATTGAGGATGATTAGTGGGTGAAACCTTGTGAACTCTCTCTCTCTCTCTCTCTCTCTCTCTCTCTCTCTCTCTCTCTCTCTCTCTCTTATGTATAGATTCTGCTTCAATCTGTCTTGTGTGTCTGGTCATTACCACATCATGGATTTTTTTTTTTTTTTAAGTGCATATGCGGCAACAATCTTACCTTCCCTGGATATGCACAGCCACTTTTTATTTCCTATGGCGGCGAATTTTTCATTCCGTTCAGGTCGCCAACAGACGGTTTATTTAAGTTATAGGAAGGGAGGACAATGTAGAATAAAAATATTTTGTTGGGTTAACAGATCCATTCTGTAGTCCGAATCACAAACGTCAATAAATTTTTGAGTCTTTAAAAACTGAGGTCAATGAAGGAAGAACTGTAACCGGGAAGATTAAGTCTTTTAAAGAAGGTGACCGGATGGAGGAGGAGAAATGGGGCCTGAATTCCCGGACCTATACGTTGATCGATCATATATCACTGCTAGATGACGGGACAGCGCTACCTCTCCCAGCAGGGTAGCTACCTGGAAGGGCCGGGAACTCTTGCTCATTTGCTACTGAGCCAGACTCTCTACCACTGAGCCACCCTGTCGGTTGAGAATTACAGGAGAGGGGGAGTTGGCTGCAGGGTAAGGACACGAGATGGAAGGAAATAGATGAGTATGGTGGAGAGGGAGAGAAAAAGGGTGGAGCTAGGGGAGGGGACTTGAGTTAAACGGAGGGGGAGAGAGAGGGGGGGAGGAGGAAGGAAAGGAGGGAGGGGAGAGTTGAATTAGATGGTGAGGAAGGGAGGGAAGCAGGCGGGAGGGGAAAGTTAGGTATGGTGGAGGGCATGGGAGGGAAGGAGGAGAGGGGAGGATGTAGGTATGGTAAAAGGAAAGGACGTAAGAAGGATGAGTGGATCATAATTATTAGAGCAGCTTATATGATATACTCAGCTGAATTAGTCAGGTACGCTTGCTACGTTGTCCGACTGCTAGGGTTGCAGAAAAAGTTAAACTGAAGGATATCCTATTTATACTTCGACAGTAAAGTGCTGGAATAAAGGTGTTAAATATTCCTGTCACGCTAATTCTTAAGTTTCATTTTCACTCATAATCAACATTACATTAAACCATCATCAAAGACTCAAAAACCGAGACCAACCAACCTCAAGAGAGGAAATTAAACAGCACAGTGGACAAGTGGTGAGTGTCGTGGTGGTAAACTTCGAATGCATTGAGTTTATCTTCACAGTCAGGATAATGTATAATGCCGTTCACGTGTGATGTCCTAGTAGCCAAAAGTAACCTCAACGTTCGGCTTTGAATATAGTAGTCAGGTCGAGCATATTTCTCGAATTTATATAAGGCTTCCATATTACCCAGTGGGTTCATTTTACTCACATAATGAGACTTACACATTCCCTAATGGACCTATATTTACTTATGAGGGAGCCTCTTCTGTACCCTTCGTTGTCCTGTTTCCCAGTATGACGATAACTAACCTTTTCCTCCTGGATCTACAACCCTTTATGTGAGAGATCAACTTCCCAGTGGACCTACTGAGCTGTTATGGAGAAGGAAGGACATACGTTTTCCTCCGTCACGTCCGTCCCTCATGAGGAACGTACCTATTTCCCCATGCAAGAAATTTCCCTTCAAGGGCCTTGGCTATTCTGCATGGAGCAATGTTCCCCCTACCATGATGGACGTATTTCTTCTCCAAGAGATGGCTTAGTTATTTCCACCGAAGACCTAATGTATATTCTCCGGGGGCCAGTTTACCAGTGAATCTGTTACCAACCATCATCAACCCACATATCCAGTGCAACATATTATATCAGAAGCAACACCAAGAAAAACCAGGACGGGTCCATGCATGCTTGCGCATGCACACACACACACACACACACACACACACACACACACACACACACACACACACACACACACACACACACACACACACACACACACACACACACACACACACACACACACACACACACACACACACACACACACACACACAAATTCGGCAAGAGAGAGAGAGAGAGAGAGAGAGAGAGAGAGAGGTGAACTGAAGCAAGCATATAATACAGAAATATGATTCACAGACACCAGGGACTTTAAGAAGGGAAATGATGGGCCGTGATCTCTGTTGTGTGTCTGGTCATCTCACATCTGCTTACACTGTCTACTTTTTATGCGGATGGTGAGCAATTTTTGTTTCAAATTACATGTAACTAAATCATAAGATCAGAAATACAACATCCAGGGTAACACAAGGTGCATTAGTTCAGGTGTCTAAATTGGTGAATAAAGCAGTTAATAATTAAGGCAGCATTCTAGGTAGCATAGAAGATTTTGTAGTGCCTCTTCATTAGCTTTTTCTTTCTTTTCTACACTCCACCTAACAATGCCAGAGAAGGGTATTGTTATCACTGGGAACAACAGGTGTCCGCTGTAGAACTGGGTGACAGGGTGGCTGGGCAGGCGTAGAGATTTCGTTTCTGGGCCAGAACTCAAAGAGTTTTGACCAACTGGTAAAACACTGTCATAAGTAGTTTATTTAAAGTAACTAAAAAAAAAAAATGTCAACTCAACCTGTATAAGGAATCCGAAGAGTCCGAGTAATATGTCTTCAAGGCGTTCTCCTTACGCCCACTTTTACAGTAAAAGATTGGAGGGGGTGGGGGTGAGGACCGTGATGTGCTTGGTTGGGTGTGCAGCGAGGTGGGTGGTATGGGCTTAGTCAAATGGAAGGTTGCAATAGTGTAGCGTTGCCTATGTTTTAGAGTACAAGATCTCGGTTTTCTCTCGGATGTAATTTATATCGTTTTAATTTTTAAAAAGTCTGAGCCAGTGACATATATGAGGATATCAGGATGTAATTGCCAGTATAAATCGCTAAGGAAAAGGTAAGATGAAACCTTGTATGCTGTTTATTTCCGCCTTGTCTCTCAGTGATAGCGCAGGTAAAACAGCAAAGTCTGATGACTGTGGGTAAAACTGAATTTGACTGACCATAAACTTTTGATGGCTAATGCTATCTACATCATTGTAAATATAAAGCTTTATGGCTGATGATGGTCATTACTAATCTGTCTATCTATTTATTGCCAGACGCCTAAATCCCGAAAGGGGTGACCACAAACAAATCGCCTCCATGTTGCCCGGTCCCCCGCCATTTCATTGCCCTGCTCACAGCTCACACCCCTCTCTCTTATATACCTCTCCTCTCGATCCCTCAATCTCATCCTTGGCATACCCCTCCCTCTCACCTCCACCTCATTCACATACACTTTCCTCGTCAGTCTCTCCCTCTCCATTCTCTCCACATGGCCAAACCACCTCAGTGTATTTCTCTTAACGCTTCCTATCACATCCACTTCCACACCACAACGCTTCTGCACTTCCTCATTTGTCAGTCTCTCTCTTCATGTGACTCCACAGGCTCCTCTAAAATAAATCATTTCCACTGCTCTCACCCTTGACTACTGTCCTTCCAAGAGGGTCCAAGCTTCACTTCCATATGTTAGAGTTAGTATCAGAATACTGTCATGTAGTAGCTTTTCCACTTCCATGCTCACTTCCCTGTTTCTTACCACTGCTTTCAATGAACCAGGATCCTTTCTTGCTTGTTGTATCCTTCCAAGCACTTCATCCTCTAATCTTCCATCCTTGCTCATCACACTACCCAAGTACTCACACTTTCCATTTCCTCCTCATCCAACCTCACTGTACATTCACTGACTTCACCTCTCTCGAAGACCGTAACTTTACTCTTCTCTACATTCACCTTCAAATTCCGTTTCATACACACTCTCCCAAACTCATTCACCACGCTTGCAGCTCTCCTTCGTCTTCACTTAACAACAGGGTATCATCTGCAAACAACAGTACAAGGGGGATTCCAAATACTAAAGTACTAATGTTTATAAATACACTATTGTTTATATACACAGCAATAGTGAACATTTTAGTATTGTTTATTATTACCTATGTAAAATGTCTTACATCACATACAGTATATTTATCTATTTGGTTTTATTATTAGCCATTTTTTTTTCTTTCTGTACATTTACTGGGAGACGTTGATAAAAGTGTTAATGAACAGAACAAAGCCCTCAAGTACAACTTCTTAAGAATTACTGATTTAGTATGCGCATGGACAAGCGGCCCCCAAGACATACATTAACGTGGCGGTGGGATGAAGGTGTAAAATCTGCAGTTAAGGAGAAAAGAAAGTTTTTCCTGGAGAGAAGAAAGGATTGTAGCATAAAGGAATACTTGGCTGCCGTACATAGAGCTAGAAGAGAGGTTTACGGGGCAAAGTTTGAATCTCAGATACGTTTACTTGATAACCTAAATAGTAGGGAAAGGAAGACTATGATATTTAAGGTGGCAAATCAGATTAATAGGGAGAACAGGGATATCATAGGAGAGCAATGTGTGAAGAATAGTGAAGAAGAGGTACTGCTGAACAGTGGGGATATTAAAGGCACCTGGGGAGAGACTACAACCGGTTGTTGATTGAGGAGTTTGACTGGGACAGGGAAGGTTTGGAGCCAGCAGACCCAGTGTTTGGCCCTTGGCCTTTGATTGACGCTGCCACTGTAAGCAGGACAACAGACAGGCTGCAGATGGGAATGGCACCAGGTGTGTCTGGGTAGACTGCAGAAATGTTGAAAGCCTCATGAGACATACGAGTGGGGTTAGTCACTAATTTTGATAAATATAGGGAGGGGATGCGTTGATCAGGTGTTTGCTGTGAGACAAGTGTGTGAAAAGTATTTAGCGAAAGGCAAGGATGTGTTTTGGGCATTTATGGATTTAGAGAAAGCGTATGATAGAATTGATAGGGAGGCTTTGTGGACTGTTTTAAGATTGTATGGACTTGATGGTAGGTTACTAAAAGGGGTGAAAAGTTTTTATGTAAATAGTAGAGCGTGTGTAAGAGTGAGAAATGCTGTGAGTGATTGGTTTCCCGTGAGAGTGGGGCTGCGACAGGGATGTGTGATGTCGCCTTGGTTGTTTAATATTTACATGGATGGTGTTGTAAGGGAGGTGAATGCAAGAGTTTTAGGTGGTCTGAGTCTGGTAAATGTTGATGGAGGAGAGTGGAATCTGAAGCAGCTGCTGTTTGCAGATGATACTGCACTGGTGACTGATTCAGAGGAGAGATTGAGACAGTTGGTAGAGGAGTTTGGAAGGGTGTGTGAAAGGAGGAAATTGAAAGTAAATGAGAATAAGAGTAAAGTGATGAAGTGTACGAGGTTGATAGATGGTAGGGGGATGAATATAGTTTTGAATGGTGAGTTGCTTGAGGAGGTAGATTGTTTTAAATATCTAGGGTCACATGTTGCTGTGGATGGAAGAATAGATGCAGAAGTGAAGTTTAGAATAAATGAAGTAGGAAAGGTGCTGGGAGGAATGAAAAAAGTGTTTAAATGTCGTTCGCTTAGAATGGATGTAAAGAGAAGGCTGTATGAGGGTGTTGTGGTACCGACTGCATTATATGGGGCTGAAACATGGAATATGGGTGTAGCAGAGAGGAAAAGTTTGAATGTAATGGAGATGAGATGTCTGAGGAGTATGTGTGGAGTGACGCGTATGGATCGGGTGCGAAATGATGAAGTGCGAAGGAGAACTGGAGTTGTTCGGGAGATGGCTGGCAGAGTTGAGCAGAGGGTGTTGCAATGGTTTGGGCATATGGAGAGAATGGATAATGAGCGATTGGTGAAAAAGATAACTAGATCTGATGTGAGAGGTGTAAGGCTGAGAGGAAGACCACGAATAGGATGGATGGACAGTGTGAAGAGAGCGCTGGATGCGAGAGGGATGTCTGTTGAGCAAGGAAGAGTGGCTGTGCGTGACAGAAATAAATGGAGAGAAATTGTGAATGAATAAGTGATGACGCAGCCCTGAGGGGATATTCTCCCGCATTTGGTCTGATCAGCTAGTCAGGTCAGGTGCGGGTAAGGGGATGGGTCTGTTATGATGTGGCAGGGGTAAACCAGTTCTGCTGTCGGGCCCTGCTGCGGATGTCACTGATTGCATTGCCCAGTTGACCCTTGTGCGGTGTCGTGCGGTGAGGATCTGTCCGTTCTCCCCTTTGGGGCTAAGATGCTAATGAATGTGTTTGAATGGATGAGTAAATGGAGAGTGAGTCATCCTGTCTCGGCTACCTCCCTTTCCTTGGGGGAAGCAGCCTAGGTATATAGATAGATAGATAGATAATTATGAGTGTGCTATTCCAGATGATTGGCTGAAGAGTGTAATTGTAAATGTGTACAAGGGGAAGGGTGATGCCGTGGAAAGTGGAAATTTTAGAGCATAAAGCTTTTTGACCAGATAATGAAGGTAATAGAGAGATTTCTGGAAGGAATGATTAAAGAAAGAATGAAAATTGATAAAATGCTGTTTGGGTTTAGGCAAATGGAAAACTGACGCCATATTCATTGTTCATCAGCTTTAGGAAAAATATCTTAGAGAGAAAAGGGAACTGTACTTTGTTTTTGTTGATTTGGAGAAGGCCTTTGATAGAGTGCCAAGAGAGGTGGTGAAGTGAGCACTGAGAAAACTTGGGATCCAGGAGTGACCGGTTAGGGTGGTTTTGGCCATGTATGTGGGTGTTTGCACCCAGGAAAGGGTGAATGGAGTTTTGATTGAGGAGTTTTCCTTGAATGTTGGTGTACATCAGGGGTCAGTTTAGGACCCCTTGTTGTTTAATATGGTACTTAAAGCCATGTCACGTGACTTCAGAAATGGACTCCCTTGGGAGATTCCGTATGCCGATGATTTGGTGTTGATTGCAGAGAACGAAAGGGAGGTATAGGAAGAACTAGGAAATGAAGAGATGGTATGGGACACAAGGGTTTAAGTGTAAATGATGATGAAATAAAAGTGATGACATCTAGGGCTGGGGGCGGTAATGTCAGAGAAGAGGGGGAGTGGCCATGTGCATTTAGATACGAATACCATTTCCTCTATTATGGCTTCATTTTTGACGCATGGTGGAGAAAGTACGTGCGTCAACTTCCGTAAGTTGTCACTGTACAGTATACAGTCGTATATAAATATGTCCATTGTGGGTAAAGTAGATGCATCAGGTACCATAACCTGCCAGTGTACAGTCATGAACAAATGGGACAGGGTAGTTTGTCACTAGAGGGTAATCTGATCCCAAAAGTGCACCACCCCAAAACCCCCTCCTAAACCCCCCAAAAAACACTGATTTGTTAGGAGGATGGATCGAAGATATGAAGTATTGATGAGCCTTACGTTTTTCTGCATGAAAATTTTCTTTTATTTATCCTATTATTAGGTGTATTATTACGCGCATAGACCCACCTTCAGTTCCATGAAAAAATAAAAGAAAAAGTTATATTGAAGTTATACCAGATTTCAGTTGAATGACCCCAGTGCATACAGTCTGGTTTGCAAATATTTATCCAACATCTTCTAAACGATATAATATAATTGAAGTAACAATAAAGGATGTATGATTTCTAGCTATTAAGTCCCTCTCTTGTCATTTGGGTTGATACATATCCACTCACCCACTCATCTATCCATGCACTCAGCCCATCCAACACAACCCACCCAACCCACCGATCTCAGCCAATACCCCTGCCCACCCACAGAGGTCACCTTTCAGTGCCACCCAACACATCCACCCAACTCACCAACCCACCCTGAATCCACTCAATCACCCAGCCTACCAACTTAACCACCCACACAGAGCACCCCGGTCACGCAGTCTTCTAAGCCACCCTGGCGACCCACACTGCCCACTCTCCCTGCCTATCCACTCAGCCGACACGTTCCAACCGAGGCCACCCACCACCCACGAAAGTCACTCACCAATGCCATTCACCACATTTACCCACCCAAACCTCCCACCGTACCCACCCACCTTTCACTGAATATTTACACACTCTGCCCGCCCACCCCACCTAGGGAACCCACCCATCATCCTCCAAACTCAAACGAACCAAACGTAACTTACCGACTCCTCCCCGACCACCCACCGATCCAGGCACCCACCCTCCCAGCCCACCTCACGCATCCACTCGCCTACTCATCTAACCCTAAAACCCACAACCCACCTCAAGCCACTTCACACACCCCACCCAATTACCCATCACCACACTTACGAACCATCTTGCCCAATACCCTTGGCGATGAACCGAACCACCCCACCCACCAGTCCACCTCATCCACCCTACCCATCCAACCAGCTGACTTCAATACACACACACACACACACACACACACACACACACACACACACACACACACACACACACACACACTAAAACACCCGCACAGATTCTTGCAGACAGCTGCAAGGAGAATTAACCAAACTTCATGCACGAAGTAATAAATGACAGGTGGAATTTAACGTGGACAAGTGTCACGTAATTATGGTTGATAAAAGTGAAAAAAAAAAAAAAGTCCAGATTGGGAATATAAGTTAGGAAGTTCAACCCTACAGATATCAGAAAGGGAGAAGGTCCTAGGATTGATTATCAGTAACAGACTATCTCCGGCTGACCACATCAGTCACAAGGTACGTAACATGTTTACACCTCTTGCTAATATGAGAATAGCATCCACATAAATAAATGAAAACCTGCTGAGAAAGATAATAACATTATTCATCAGACCAACCCTGGAGTATCCATGAGTAGTCTCGAATCCTCATGTCAAAAAACACATACACAAGACTGAAAAAGTACAAAGGGCAGCTACACGATGGGGCCAAGCTTAAGAGAAAGACTAGAATAACTGAATTTATCAACACTACAGGAGAGAAGGAAAAGAGGCATGATTTAGTATATAAATGCATTTCAGGGAGACAATAGACCTAAATGAATATATAACCTATGGTGAAGCATCAGCAAGAGGACACGAAAAAGGCGTAAGGAATTTCAGTTTCCCAAATAGGGCATTTGGTCAGTGGAATTAACTACCAAGTGAAACAGTGTGTGCCAAAACTATTCATGACTTTAAGGATATGTGTGATATAAATGAATTAATACACGGGAGCGTGACTTATTCCTGAGCGTGGAAATCATGAGCCACGTTCTCTGTTGTGTGCCAGGTCATCCTACACCTGCTTGCACTGGCTACTTTTGATGCGGATGCTGAGTGTTATTTGTTCCAAATTTCAGCCAATTAAATCGAGAGAACAGAAACAAAATGCCCACAGTAACACAAGAAGCATTAGCTCAGGTGTTTAAATCTGTGAATTAAGCTGTTGATTACAAAAGCAGCATTGTAGGTAGCATAGGAGGATGTCTAGTATCTCTTCCTTGGCGATTCATTTTGCGTACATCATCTCGGTTTTTTCTTGGATGTTCTTTATATCATTTCAGTATAAACAAAGTTTGAATCAATGACATGCGTGAAGTTATTAATGTAGTGTGGACAAAGAGTGATAATGAAACATAAGAATTAGTGTATCAGAAATATTTAATTCCTTTATTCCAGTACTTTAATGTCGAAGTATAGATAGGATATCCTTCAGTTTAACTTTTTGTGCAACCTTGGCAGTGCGACAACGTAGCAAACGTGCCTGACTACTTCAGCTGAGTATATCATGTAAGCTGCTCTAATAATTACGATCCACTCATCCTTCTTACGTCCTCTCCTTTTACCATACCTACATCCTCCCCCCTCCTCCTTCCCTCCCATGCCCTCCACATTACCTAACTTTCACCTCCCTTCTGCCCCCCTCCCTTCCTCACCATTTAACTGAACTCATCCCTATCTCCTTTATTCCCTTCCTACCTCCTCCCCCTCTCTCTCCCCCTCCACACAACTCAAGTCCCCCCCCCTAACTCCACCCTCTTTCCCTCCCTCGCCACCATACTCAACTACTTCCTTCCATCTAGCGTCCTTACTCTCCAGCCAACTCCCTCTCCCCTCTTCTCTCATTCTCAACCCAGGGGCAGGGTGGCTCAGCGGTAAACTAAATATATACAGTTTACTAATAGACACATATTGCCAGATTCGTACATTACCTTCAGTGCTACTAATATTCCCATCTCCAAAAGTATTGAAATTCTTGGCGTCTCACTTAACAGTGCCCTCAGCTGGACCTCTCATGTCAGATCACTTGCTAAAACCGCCTCAAAGAAACTTGGATTATTGTACAGAGTCCGTAACTTCTTCGCCGATGAGCAGTTAGCTATAATTTATAAGAGTCATGTGCGCTCTCAGCCTGAATATTGCTTGTGGAATGGTTGTGGAGAGGTAGAATTAAGACAACTAGACAAAATTCAGAACAAAGCTGTTAGAATCATTAACCCTGCCATTACAAGTAAGATGGAATGTTGCCTCCCTTGCATTATTTTACAGATATTTTTTTGGCAAATGCTCAGACGAAGTTGCGTCCATGGTGCCACCTCTCCATGCCTTCCCTCGTGCTACACGGGCATCTGGCAGCGCTCATGACTGGAATATCACTCAGCCATATTGCAGAACTTCTGCCTATCAGAATTCTTTCATTCCCCGAACTGCATCTCTCTGGAACTCGCTTCCCTAGAGTTGTTTCCCTCCAAATTTCAACCCACAACTGTTCAAGTCTAACTGTTACAGATATTTTATGAACAGAGGACACCAGTAATCTGGTGTATGGATTATTTTTTTTTTTCCCATTTGTTTTTCCTTTCTCCGTTCTGTTATTTATAAAAAAAAAAAAAAAGTCTGGCTCAATAACAAAGGGTCAAGAGTTCACTGTCCGTCCAGGTAGCTGCCCTGCTAGGAGAGGTAGCTCCCTCCCTTCATCTAGCGAGGCGATATCTAGCACGGAGAATTCATTTCGCATTTTCTCTCCCTCAACCCGTCCACCTTGTTTAGATGACTTAGTGTTCCAGTTATAGATCTTTCGTCATTTGCCCTCAATTTGTAAAAAAAATCCCAAAAACTTATTGATGCTTCTGATTAGAACTACAGAATAGATCAGTTTTGGCAAGGAAATATGTATTTTTTTTCTTCAGAGATCTACTCCCCTGATGAACCGGCGTTTCTTGCAGATGAGGATTCCATACAGTGGTCTAAATTATTTATATATTTACTTAGTCATACCCATTTTCTTCCCTTCCTATACCTTAAATAAAATCGTCTGTTGCTGGCCTGAACAGAATAATGAAATATATCTTAATGAAAAGGGAGTAAAAAGCTGATGTGCATATTAAGGGGACGATCATTCTGGCTACAAAAGCATTTGATAAAAAAAAAAAAAAAACTCCATCAGGCGGTAATTCCCAGACAAACAAGACAGATTGAGGCAGAATGTATATATAGCAGAGACACACACACACACACACACACACACACACACACACACACACACACACACACACACACACACACACACACCAGTCATGTTTTTAGTGTATATAAATGATATAGACATTAACACTGGAAATGAAAGCTATCTAAATATGTTTGCAGATGATGCAAAAATACAAAGGAGAATTACTAACACAGACTCCTGTAAAAAGCTACAAGAAGAATTAAATAAACTTCATGAATGGAGTAATACATGGCAAATGGAATTCAGTGTGGAGCAAGTGTCATGTAATCAAGTTTGGTAAAAGTGGAAAAAGACCTGATTGGGATTATAGATTAGGAAATAAAACCCTACACACATCAGAAAGAGAGAAGGACCTAGGTGTGATTGTCAATAACAGACTATCTCCGGCTGACCACGTCAGTGAGAAGGTACGGAACATGTATACACTGCTTGCAAATATGAGAATAGCGTTTACATACATAAATGAAGACATGTTAAGAAATATAATAACATCATTCATCAGACCAACCCTGGAGTATGCGTCAGTAGTCTGGAGTCCTCATCTCAAAAAACACATAGACAAGATTGAAAAAGTTCAAAGGGCCGCTACAAGATGGATACCAAGCTTAAGGGATCTAAGCTACGAAGAAAGACTAAATAAACTGAATCTACCAACACTAGAGGAGAGAAGGAAAAGAGGTGACATGATTATGCTATATAAATGCATATCAGGGAAGGAGAAAATAGGCATAAATGATTACTTAACGTATGGGGACGCATCAGCAAGAGGACACTGCAAAAAACTGCATAAAAAGAGAGGTGATAAAGACATAAGGAAATTTAGTTTCCCAAATAAAGCAATTGATCAGTGGAATGCACTACCGAATGAAATAGTGTGTGCCAAAACAATTCACAAATTTAAGGATATGTACGATAAATATGATTTAAGACACGGGACAGTAAGAGCTTGACTCATTACTGTAAAGATACAATTAGGTAAGAACAATTAGGTAAGAACACACACACACACACACACACACACACACACACACACACACACACACACACACACACACACACACACACACACACACACACACACACAAGGAGAGGAAGTTCACAAGACTTCACACACTATACTCAGTTTTTTTTTTAATCGAGGCGAAAATGCATTGGACAGGTTGGTGATGATTGGCTGAATGCAACATTACCTCTTAATCTCTACTCGTTAACATTATTAATTGACAATATATATCTGAGGGGGAAATTTGGGTTAGTAAATGTTATTCGGGCATGTTGTATTCAGCCAGTCATCACCAACCTGTAGTGCATTTCTGCCTCAATAAAAAAATTAAAAAAAACTGAGTATAATCATCCTCCTTTTCCCTGAGGAGGATTGGTCCCAAGTCTTACAAATATTTGTTTGATGGTTGACTGTATAATCATTCAACTGCATGAACAGCAAGCAGTACTGAAACTAGTACAGTTATGATACTGTATTTTATACTTTTTCCGAGATACTAGCTCATTAATACTATTGAGAACTGGCGAGCATTTTGTGGAATCCTAATGGATATACATCCGTAACATAGCTATAATAATGGATGTATGACGAGGAAAAGAGTTAGTATACTGTATAAGCTGCTATTACAGTGCAAGACACTTTCACATCTCATCCTTTTCCATCATAGTTCCCAAATTCTCTCTCCTTTCCCTCCCTTTTTTCTCACCCCTCCTTCACGCCTTGCTGGCTTCATCTGCCTGGCTAGGTTTCCTATACGATGGCTTCACTCACTTCAAATACTCTCAGTTTCAATTGCAACCTTACATAGGATGACAACATTGTCGTACGCAGTCAACCACTGTCAACTGCGTTCTTTTATACTCATCCCTTATTTCTCTTACTTATATAATGCTTAGTATAGAAGTGTATTTGTGCGGTGAGGATCTGTCCGTTCTCCCCTTTGGGGCTAAGATGCAAATGAATGTGTTTGAATGGATGAGTAAATGGAGAGTGAGTCGTCCTGTCTCGGCTACCTCCCTTTCCTTGGGGGAAGCAGCCTAGGTATATAGATAGATAGATAGACTTTGGGCATAGACCAAACAGCCTCTTGCCTGAGGCAGAATAGTCTTACATGTCAAACACAGATCAAACCTTACGACATGGGAATTTAATACTAGTACTGTTGAGACCTTTTATAAGTAAAACCATACATTTCCATAAATGTTGGTAAGTTTGTATAACCTGCCTGTCGACTCATTGGAGTGCGATACTATACCTACATGATTTAAGAGATGGCACATCAGCAGAAATTCAAAGGATCTCTGAGACTAAATTCTCCAAAACACTGTTTAGTATGGATGCACTCAGTCACACGCTTGAATATAACCAATAGCATTGACCCCACAAGCCATTTTCCCTTTCCCCGACACTTAGGTGCTGAACACAATTCCAGACCTCCAATCATATGCTCGTGTTATTTTTTAAGGTATACTTCCATACACACACAAAAGTGCGATCCGGATATTACTTTGCTCGATGTGTGTGTATGTCTGTGTGTTCGTATGTCTGTCTCAGTGTATGTTCTTACCTTATTGTATCTTTACACGAATGAGTCAAGCTCGTGTTGTCCAGCGTATTAATTCATTTTGATCATATATCCTTAAATTCATGAATATTTTTGGCAGACACTATTTCATTTGGTAGTGAATTCCATTGACCAATTGCCCTATTTGGGAAACTTCAATTCTTTACGCCTTTTTCGTGTCCTCTTGCTGATGCTTCGCCATAAGTTATATATTCATTTAGGTCTATTGTGTCTTTCCCAGAGATGCATTTATATAGAATAATCATGCCTCCTCTTTTCCTTCTCTCCTGTAGTGTTGGAATATTCAATTTTTCTAGTCTTTCTTCGTAGTTTGGACGCCATCTTGTAGCTGCCTTTTGTACTTTTTCAGTCTTATCGATGTGTTTTTTGTGAGATGAGGACTCCAGACTACTGATGGATACTTCAGGGTAGGTCTGATGAATGATGTTATTATCTTTTTCAGCAGGTCTTCATTTACTTATGTGAACGCTATTCTCATATTAGCAAGCGGTGTATACATGTTACGTACAGTACCTTGTGACTGATGTGATCAGCCGGAGATAGTATGTTATTGATAATCAATCCTAGGTCTGTCTCCCTTTCTGATATGCTTAGGGTTGAACTTCCTTAGTTTTTCTCAAACGTAATTACATGACACTTGTCCACATTAGATTCCACTTGTCATTTATTGCTCTGTGCATGAAGTTTGGTTAATTCTCCTTTGAGCTGTCTGCAAGAATCTGTGCGGGTGTCTTAGTGTGTGTGTGTGTGTGTGTGTGTGTGTGTGTGTGTGTGTGTGTGTGTGTGTGTTGAAGTCAGCTGGTTGGATGGGTAGGGTGGATGAGGTTGGACTGGTGGGTGTGGTGGTTCGGTTCATCGCCAAAGGTGGTGAGCAGGATTGTTGGTAAATGTGGGGTTGGGTGATTGGCTGGGGTGTGTGAAGTGGCTTGGGGTGGGTTGTGGGTTTTAGGGGTAGATGAGTTGGCGAGTGGATGCTTGAGGTGGGCTGGAAGGGTGGGTGCCTGGATTGGTGGGTGGTCGGGGAAGGGTCAGTAAGTTACGTTTAGTTTGTTTGAGTTTATTGAGAGGTGGAGGGGAACGGGGTTTGGGTAAGAAGGGTGGTCGGGATGCTGGATGATTGGATGGGTCAGTGTGATGAGTGGGTGTATTGGATGGGTGGGTTCCCTGGGTGGGGTTGGTGGGCAGAGTGTGTAAATATTCAGTGAGGTGGGTACGGTGGGAAGATGTGGTGGGCATACTGTATGTGGTGAATAGCATCGGTGGGTGAGCAGGGTGGGTGGTGGATGGCCTCTGTCGGTGGGCAAGATGGATCGTCGGAACGTGTCGGCTGAGTGGGTAGTCAGAATGAGTGGGCAGTGTGGGTCGCCAGGGTGGCTTAGAAGACTGCGTGACCGGGGTGCTCTGTGTGGGTGGTTAAGTTGGTAGGCTGGGTGATTGAGTGGATTCAGGGTGGGTTGGTGAGTTGGGTGGATGTGTTGGGTGGCACTGAAAGGTGACTCCTCTAGGTGGGCAGGGCTTTTGGCTGAGATCGGTGGGTTGTGTTGGATGGGCTGAGTGCATAAATTGATGAGTGGGTGGGTGGATATGTAGCTATGCTAATAACTAGGCAGGAGAGGAACTTTATGGCTAGAAATCATACAACTTGTCGCCATTACTTGGTTTATAGTATATCGTTTAGAAGATATAGGATATTCCATCCATCCATCCATCATCCATTCCTACGTTGCCCCATGAGGAGCGTAGGAGCCCGAGGCTAGGCAGTTGGTCCTGACATTTAAGATGAGAGTGACCAACCTCACTCATCCCTGAGTGGCATTACGTGAACAATAAACCCCAATCATCCCTTGGATATAAACCTTCACCGGCTCAATCAGATTGGAGCACAATAATTACCCACTAAACCACCAGGTGCCAAAATTTGGTTACATGGTTACCACCCAGCATAGTAAATGGTTTCCTGGTGTACAGGAAACAATTTGGCTTGTCACTCAGTGTAGAGTCACCCTGTCACGAATCAAATTCGTGACATTTTCCTTTTGTGAGAAACCACGAACTTTAGTGGAAAACTCACTGTGTATCGTTCAGTTAACCGTTTCTCTCTCCATTTCGATGGTATACTTTTTTCAAAACATTAGTCACTGTTTCAAAAGTGACCGTTCTAATGCACGTCATTAAGTGCTCTACTGAACGATATTATTGTTTCTGTTTTGTTCGCCCCTGCTTGCCTCAACCGTTGGCCATGCCTTCTTCCGGCTGGCCTGGGCATCCTACCCCACACATTGAATTTGAATCAGTCTTTTATATGTTGCGACGGAGTGTGGTTCTGTGTTCCAGTAGTGAGAGTGAGAGAGGTCTTCTAGCACCCAGACTCCACTAGATCTATGGTTCTCCAGGCTCCCACCCTTCCTTGGTGATACACTACATTGACCAGTATTTCCTTTTTGTATTTTCCTAGGTTTAAGAGCTTAGCTTCTGAGTGAGCGAGTGAGTGCGATCTCTTTATTTTGAATTCATTTTGAAATGTAACGTTAAATTTATTTTTTTGTAATTAATAAATTTAACAGTTCTTTTTCTCGAGCTTAATGTAATGTAAACTCGTGTTTCATTTCTCCATACTAAGCTTATTTCTCTATTAGCTCCTAGCTTGCATAAACGCTTTGCCATTCATAACTGGTACTTAGGCCAGTCTTGTTGTATTATGCTTAAAATCCGTTGTGCCTTCTAGGAGTTAACACATCAGCAAGAACCTGATTTCATTAAATGCATTAGTTATTAATTGTCAGGGGTGAAGTCACTTTCTCCAGAGGCTAACAGTACTAATAAGCAGCAATTGTGAGTAATTAGTCTCTGCTGTGTACTGTTGAGAAAGTTTATAAATTCTCATTCTGAGAGAATCAGCGAAGCAAGCCGGCATAAAGTAATCATTGCTTGATTTTAGCAAGACAATTCATTGTCCCTGCTCTTCAGTATTATTGAGAATTATCCTTTAATACTGCATTTATTTTAAAAACCCCGTGACAATTGGCGACCTCATTCCAGGATATTAACTCCTAGCTCTAAAGCTATTCGCGAGATAATACTCACTCGTTCATACTTAGATATTTATCATTAAAGTCTATAGGCACTACCTTACTGGTGATTATTGATTCATTTTTATTAATTTACATAATAGTTTTGACAGTCATTTGTTTGTTTAGTTTTCTTTCTTTACCAGTTTAGTTAGATAAAACTGGTCACAACTAACTTGTGCCTATATTCTTTATTTTTTATTATTGGCATTTCTCTTTGTAAAAAAAAAAAAAAAAAAAATCGCAGTCAGTACTGAGTCACTAGTTTACTTAGATCGAGTTAGCATCATGTCGACCAGCGTCTATGTACAGGAAGCCAAAGATATGGGTCTTACAGACCCAACTGAAATTAAGTAGTTCGTTTTCTCTCGATTTAATTACGAACAGCAGTGCGAGAATGATGCTCATGAAGAGCATCGAATTCAGCGTGAGGAACGCAAAAGGGAACGCGAATACGAGCTTGAACAACGCGAATATGAGCGTGAACAACGCGAGAGAGAACGAGAACACGAACGTGCCAAGCGAGAAGCATGCGAAAAACATGAACTTGAAGTGCTGAAGCTCAAGTGAGACTCCTTGGCTTCAGAGACATCTGGTGCAGTTGGCCCAAGCTCCACGAGCGTTCTTCCTGCACATGTTATGGCGACCCCACACACCAAGCTTCCCCCATACAAAGATGGCGAGCGAATCGAGCCATACATAGCTCGTTTTGAAGACATGGCTCAACTTTACCAACTGGATGATGCAGCTAAGCGGCTTCAGTTTCTTAGCCTGTTTGAGGGCCCTGCCCTCGATATTCTCCACAGAATTCGTGGAGACAATCTCACATATGAGATGATGAAGGCCGCACTCGTCAAAGCGTACGTCTCACAGTTGACGACGCCAAGAGTCAGTTCATGCGGGCGCGTTTACAGGATAAAGAGACTGCTGTTCAGTTTCTTGACCGGCTTACTGCTTACTTAGATGAGTGGATGGAGAAAGATGAAACTCCTTCCACGCATGAGCGGATAATCGACCTCATGCTGCATACACAGCTAGAGAGGTCGTGGCCTGCTGAGCTCATAGCACAGCTTAAGATCTGTCAGGTGAAAGATGCCAGCCAAATGGTGGAAAAGGCTGATGCATTCTTCACTGCTTACGGGCACCAAACTCGTAAGCAAAACACCTGGAACAGCAGAAAAGATACTGCCAAGTCTGGGAAGCCGTCTCAGACTGAATCCCAGCACCAAGGCCGTTCTCAGAATAATGGCCAAGGTCCAAGCAAACCACAGAAGGATCAGGGGCAAAATACACAGCAGCCTGCTTGGAAGCGGTACAACAAGCACCCCAAGAAGCAGCAGTTCCCCAACCAGCAGCAGTATCAGCCACACAACCGACCGTCGGGACTGTCTTTTTCAGCACCAGCTCAAGTGAACAGGAGGCAGGAACCAAACGCAGCCTTCATTCCTCAATGGAAGCAGCACGGTGGTGACGTCCCTACCAGTACGGGTATTCCCCCACAGTTCACTAGTCCCACAGCGACAGTGAACACCCCTCCTTAGATGGCCAATGTTCCATCTCCACAGGTAGTGATTACGACCCCTCAAGTATCTAGTTCACAGGGCACAATGATTGCCGCATCACTTATTCAGCAGCCTCATGAGTGGCTAGCTGCTTCCTCCATAGGCCCTCCCACAGGTGACTGTACCTTCCTTGTTCAGCCAGGGTTTGTGGGAGACATCCCTGTGAAGGTCCTGAGAGACAACGGGTCCTCAGGTTGCCCTGTCAAGCAGAGTCTAGTTCAACCTGAGCAGTACATAGGTTGACAGATCCAAGCTAACCTTGTACATGGATCAGTGAGATTGTTCCCTGAGGCATGTATCCAGGTGGCATCTCCAATTTATACTGGTACAACACCCCCAGTTGTCATGCCAGAACCTTTATTTGACCTAATCGTAGGTAATATTCCCGGTGTCAAGGATAGTTGCACCGAAGATGACGCTACTCAGACTTCGGCTACAGTAACACGAGCCATGGCTGAGGCTCCGGACTGTGTCACCCCTGTGACCATTGAATCGCTGCAAAATCTGATGTGTAGCCAAATTGTTGTTCAAGAACAACATTCTGACCCGACACTTGCTGCCGTGCAAAAGAAACAAAAGGGTAGAGTGATAAAGTATTCACAGGGAGGTCGAGCCAAGTTCCTTCGTAAACAAGGACGGCTCTACCGTGAGTCACGAACACCCGAGGGCAAGGTTCGACTGCAGTTTGTTGTTCCCGCCAAGTACCACCTAGCAGTGTTACAATGGGGTCATTGTTCAGCCTCAGGAGGTCACATGGGCAATAGGAAGACCCAGGGCCATATCCGAGCTGACTTTTTCTGGCCAGGGATGGGACGAGACATAGATAATTTTGTGCATTCCTGCAATGTGTGTCCACGTACCACTAATCAGGGACATGTCCTTCCTTCACCGTTTGTAACCACACCCGTAATCTGAGAGTCAGTTGAGAGACAGGGTATTGGTGAAGTGGGTGCAGACCTGACGTCTTGCCCATTGGCCCCACGGAACACATCATGTCCAGGGCCTGTACATACATATGTACTGTAAGTTAAGGGGAAAGTTCGAGAAACCGCAGAGGCAAGCCGAGGCTGTGTCTGCAGACACACGAGCCCGAGTTTGCGTAAGGATTCTCAGCTGCCCCGATATTGTATATACATGTCTACTCTAGGCTAAAGGGTGAAAGTTTGAGGACCCATGTGCAGTCCGAGGCTGTGTCTGCAGACACATGAGCCCGAGTTTGCACAAGGATTCTCAGCTCCCCGATATTAATATAAGTACTGTAGGTTAAGGGGGAAGTTCGAGAGAGAGAACCCTGCAGAGGCGACCCGAGGCTGTGTCTGCGGACACACGAGCCCGAGTTTGCACAAGGATTCTTAGCTCCTCGATATTAATATAAGTACTGTAGATTAAGGGGGAAGTTCGAGAGGAACCCCGCAGAGGCGACCCGAGGCTGTGTCTGTGGACACACGATCCCGAGTTTGCATAAGGATTCTCAACTTGCCGACACTAATCGTAAGTGTAGAGTTAAGTTTAACCAGTAAACTACACGAGTCCTCGAGACCAACGGCGTCCAGGGACTACATTTCCTGGTTAATAATGTTCCTAATAAATTAATGGCGACCTCGAATGTACGAAGCTTAGGCTGTCACTCGTATTTTTCAGCTAGAGCGTACCTTTCGTAGCATGTACTGATTGCTAGGCAGAGAGAGTAATTGTAATGTAATAAGAATTTTTGTCTCATTGACACTTTTGATGCTCCACCTTAATTGATTTTGCAGGTACAGCGATGGGTGTAGCAGTTTTGCTGTGCGGGCCAACTGATCGTCTGCCGCACGCTGCCGCCTCTTCTCCTCTGCCTTTGTCATTGCCATATTATTAATATTTACTGTATCATTTTACACGTAGGTACAGTTACTCTACAACTGTCACACCTACACCGTGTATCACATACACCACGCTACACAACAATTAGTTGTCAGTGTAAATGTAGCGAACTTTTGCTCAGTTTGACCTGAGTACAGGATTTTCACCGTCGTCACGGAATTTTTTCCCTCAAGCTTGCCTCTATTAACGTAAATATGAGGTTTTTACGCTCATTGGTGATAGTGATTTTCTCCTGTAGCAGGATAGCACAAACACACCACAGTGTGGATCTTGTGTGACTGAGTTAGGATGTGTACATATATATATATCCACAAATTATTTCCCATAAGGAAAAAATTTCATTTTGAAGGGGCGTAATGTCACGAATCAAATTCGCGACATTTTCCTTTTGTGAGAAACCACGAACTTTAGTGGAAAACTCACTGTGTATCGTTCAGTTAACCATTTCTCTCTCCATTTCGATGGTATACTTTTTTCAAAACATTCGTGGCTGTTTCAGAAGTGACCGTTCTAATGCACGTCATTAAGTGCTCTACTGAGTGATATGATTGTTTCTATATTGTTCGCCCCTGCTTTCCTCAACCATTGGCCATGCCTTCTTCCGGCTGGCCTGGGCATCCTACCCCACACATCGAATTTGAATCAGTCTTTTATATGTCGCAATGGAGTGTGGTTCTGTGTTCCAGTAGTGAGAGTGAGAGAGGTCTTCTAGCACCAAGACTCCACTAGATCTACAGTTCTCCAGGCTCCCACCCTTCCTTGGTGATACGCTACATTGACCAGTATTTCCTTTTCGTATTTTCCTAGGTTTAAGAGTTTAGCTTCTGAGTGAGCGAGTGAGTGCGATCTCTTTATTTTGAATTCATTTTGAAATGTAATGTTAAATTTATTTCTTTGTAATCAATAAATAAATTTAACAGTTCTTTTTCTCGAGCTTAATGTAATGTAAACTCGTGTTTCATTTCTCCATACTAAGCTTATTTCTCTATTGGCTCCTAGCTTGCATAAACGCTTTGCCATTCATAACTGGTACTTAGGCCAGTCTTGTTGTATTAAACTTAAAATCCTTTGTGCCTTCTAGGAGTTAACGCATCAGCAAGAACCTGATATCATTAATAATATTAGTTATTTATTGTCAGGGGTGAAGTCACTTTCTCCAAAGGCTAACAGTACTAATAAACAGCAATTGTGAGTAATTAGTCTCTGCTGTGTACTGTTGAGAAAGTTTATAATTTCTCGTTCTGAGAGAATCGGCGAAGCAAGCCGGCATAAAGTAATCATTGCTTGATTTTAGCAAGACAATTCATTGTCCCTGCTCTTCAGTATTATTGATAATTATCCTTTAATATTGCAAACCACGTGACACACCCATAGGTAGAAGGAAGAGGAAAGAATGAAGGAATGAAAGACAGAAGAGGGAGTGTCAAGTCACCCGTAGGCAGAAGGACGATGAAAGAATCAAGGAAAGAAAGATAGAAGAAGATGGAAGGAAATAAGGATGGAGGAGAGGACAGGGCAGACACCCGAGAACAGCACTACATTGAGTGAGTGGATGGTGAGTGCCCCCACCTACCACAAGATATTGGATAAATATTTGCAAACCAAACTGTAGACACTGGGGTCATTCTACTGAAATCTGGTAAAACTTCAACACACACACACACACACACACACACACACACACACACACACACACACACACACACACACACACATTTAAATATATATATATATATATATATATATATATATATATATATATATATATATATATATATATATAATCGAACTGAAGGTGGGTCTATAAGCATAATAATACACTTAATAATAGGATAAGTCAAAGAAATGTTCCATGCACCAAAACGTAAGGCTGACTGGAACTTCTGATCATCGATCCAACCCCTTAACAAATCAATGTTTTGGGGGATTAGGAGGGGGTTTTGGGGTGATGGACATTTGGGATTAAACTGCTCTCTAGTGATAGACTACCTTGTCCCATTATTAGTGTTCATGACTGTACACTGGAAGGTTATGATAACTGATGCATCTACTTTTGCCACAATGTATACATTTATATATGACTGTACACTGTACACTGGCAACTTACGGCAGTTGCGCACTTCCTTCCTGCACCATTCTTGAAAAATAAAGCCATAATAGAAGAAAAGGTATTCGTATCTAATTGTGCATGGCCACTCCCCCTCTTCTCTGACATTACCTCCCCCAGCCCTAGATGGCATCACTTTTTTTTCATCATTTGCACTTAAACCCTTGTGCCCCATACCGTCTCTTCATTTCCTAAATCTTCCTATACCTCCCTTTCGTTCTCTGCAGTCAACACCAAATCACCAGCATACAACATCTCCCACGGAAGTCTATTTCTGAAGTCACGTGAGACGACTTTAAATACCATAATAAACAACAAGGGGCCCTAAACTGAACCCCTGACGTACACCAACATTCACGGAAAAATCCTCACTCAAAACTCCATTCACCCTTTCCTGGGTGCAAACACCCACATAGATGGCCAAAACCACCCTAACCGCCGACTCCTGGATCCCAAGCTTTCTCAGTGCTCACTTCACCACCTTTCTTGGCACTCTATCAAAGGCCTTCTCCAAATCAACAAAAAGCAAATACAGTTCCCTTTTCTCTCTTATATATTTTTCGTAAAGCTGTCGAACAATGAACATGGTGTCACCAGTCCAGTACCCTCACATAAGCCCAAACTGCATTTTATCAATATTCATTCTTTCTCAAATCATTGCTTCCAGAACTCTCTCCATTACCTTCATTATCTGGTCCAAAAGCTCTATGCTATAAAATTTCCTCTTTCCAGGGCATCACCCGTCCCCTTGTACACATTTACAATTACACACTTTACCCAATCATCTGGGACAGCACACTCATAATCGTATTTATCAGATAAGTGAATAACGCCACTCTTATACCTCCTGAGGCTTTCAGCATTTCAGTAGTCTACCCAGACACACCTGCTACCTTTCCCACCTGCATCCTGTCTATTGTCTTCTTATAATGGCAGCGTCAATCAAAGGACAAGGGCCAAACACTGGGTGTGCTGGCTCCAAACCTTCCTTGTCCCAGTCAAGCTCCTCGTTCAACAACAGGGTTTAGTGTTTTCTCCAGGTGTATTTAATATCCCCACTGTTCATCACTACCATTCCTTCATTATTCTTCACACACTGCTCACCTACGATATCCCTGTTCTCCCTATTAATTTGATTTGCCACCTTAAATATCATAGTCTTCCATTCCCCACTATTTAGGTTATCAAGTACAAGTATCTGAGATTCAGACTTTGCCCTGTAAACTTCTCTTCTAGCCCTACGCTTGGCAGCCAAGTATTCCTCTATGGTACCACCCATTCTTCACTCCCGGAAAGCCTTCTGTTCTCCTTAACTGCAGCTTCTACCCCCTCATCCCACCACCAAGTTATTTTATGTCTTGGGAGGCCGCTTGTCCATCCACACATAGAATCAGTAACTCTTAAGAGGCTGTACTTGAGGGTTCTGAACTGTTCATTAACACTTCCATCAACGTCTCCCTGTAACTGTAAAGAAAGAAAAACTGTGTGGTTAATAAAGAAATCAAATAGATAAATAAATATATTTGATGTAAGACGTTCCTCATGAGGGACGGACGTGACGGAGGAAAACTTATGTCCTTCCTTCTCCATAACAGCTCAGTAGGTCCACTGAGAAGTTAATCTCTCACATAAAGGGTTGTAGATCCGGGAGGAAAAGGTTAGTTATCGTCACTCATAAGTAAATATAGGTCCATTAGGAATGTGTAAGTCTCACTATGTGAGTAAAATGAACCCACTGGGTAATATGGACGCCTTATATAAATTCGAGAAATATGCTCGACCTGACTACTATATTCAAAGCCGAACGTTGAGGTTACTTTTGGCTACTAGGACATCACACGTGAACGGCATTATACATTATCCTGGCTGTGAAGCTAAACTCAATGCATTCGAAGTTTACCACCACGACACTCGCCACTTGTCCACTGTGCTGTTTAATTTCCTCTCTTGAGGTTGGTTGGTCTCGGTTTTTGAGTCTTTGATGATGGTTTAATGTAATGTTGATTATGAGTGAAAATGAAACTTAAGAATTAGCGTGACAGGAATATTTAACACCTTTATTCCAGCACTTTACTGTCGAAGTATAAATAGGATATCCTTCAGTTTAACTTTTTCTGCAACCTTAGCAGTCGGACAACGTAGCAAGCGTACCTGACTAATTCAGCTGAGTATATCATATAAGCTGCTCTAATAATTATGATCCACTCATCCTTCTTACGTCCTTTCCTTTTACCATACCTACATCCTCCCCCCTCCTCCTTCCCTCCCATGCTCTCCACCATACCTAACTTTCCCCTCCAGCCCGCTCCCCTCCCTCCCTCACCATATAATTCAACTCTCCCCTCCCTCCATTCCTCCATTTTTCCCTCCTCCCTCTCTCTCTCTCTCCCCCTCCTCCTAACTCATGTCCCCTCCCTAGCTCCACTCTCTCTCTCTCTCTCTCTCTCTCTCTCTCTCTCTCTCTCTCTCTCTCGACCATACTCAACTACTTCATTCCACCTCGCGTCCTTACTCTCCAGCTAACTCACTCTCTCCTCTTCTCTCATTCTCAACCCGGGAACAGGGTGGCTCAGTGGTAGAAGTCTGGCTCAATAGCAAAGGGTCAAGAGTTCACGGCGCGCCCAGGTAGGCCTAACTGCCCTGCTGGGAGGGGTAGCGCTTTCTAGTAATCAATCAGGGTTACATGAACGATCAAGGTCCAGGTCCGGGAATTCATTCCCTATTTCTCCTTCTCCACTCGTCTTCGAGTTATAGTTCTTTCCTCATTGACTCCATTTTTTTTCGATTCTCAAAATTTATTTCCACTTCTGATTGTGAGTACAGACTTGATCTGTCTACACATGGAGACATTTTTTCTAAATTATCTTCTCTTCCTGTAACTTAAATAAAATCGTCTGTTGATGACCTGAACGGAATGAAAAATACACAGTCTTAATACAAAGGAAGTAAGAAGCTGCTGTGCATATTCAGGGGAGGTAAGATTGTGGCTGCAGAAGCATTTGATAAAAATAATTCCCGATGTGGTAATCCCCAGACACACAAGACAGACTGAGGCAGAATGTACAGCATATATAGAACAGACACACACACACACACACACACACACACACACACACACACACACACACACACACACACACACACACACACACACACACACACACACACACACACACACACTCACACACACACACACACACACACACACACACACACACACACACACACACACGTTTTCCCCTGAGGAGGATTGGTCCCAATTTGTACAAGTATCTATTTGAGGGTTGACTGATCACTCAAGTGCATGAACAGAAAGCAGAACTGAAACCAGTATTATACATCCATCATCCAATCCCACGTTGCACCATGATGAGCGGAGGACCCCGGGGCTAGGCAAATTGATCCTGACATTTAAGATGAGAGTGACCAGCCTCACTCATCCCTGAGTGGCATTACGTGAGCAATAAAACCCAACCACCCTTTGGATATAAACCTTCACGAGTTCAATCCGATTGGAGTGCTGTAATTATCCACTAAACCACCAGGCACCAAAATTTGGTTATATGTTTACCACCCAACATAGTAAATGGTTTCCTGCTGTATAGGAAACCATTTGGCTTGTCACTCAGTGTAGAGTTACCCACAGGCAGAAAGAAGAGGAAAGAAAGAGGGAAAGAAAGACAGAAGAAGGAGTGTAAGATCACCCTAGGCCGAGGAAAGAATGAAGGAAAGAAAGACAGAAGAGGATGGAAGGAAAGAAGGCTGGAGGAGAGGAAAGGGCAGACACCTGAGTGCAGTAGTACATCAAGTGAGTGGATGGTGAGTGCCCCCACCTACCAACATATAATTATGATATTTATCATTTTTTCCGAGCTACTGGCTCATTAACCAGCCGCATGCTGGCTATTGTTAGCCCTATGGGTCACCCCAATGCCGGCCATTTCTCGACCTTTTTTTTGGGGGGGGTTAATATGATAGATTTTGATGTGGAAACAACGAATTTCGCCGTTAAAATGCTGACCGAGGCTCGGAAATGGGTTTTATTCAGTTCGACACACTCGTATACAGGTATAGCTGCTCTCTCACACTCACTATGGACGTGAGAGAAAGCTGTTTTATATGTAGGGTATACTCAGGTATTTATGCTGGGAAGGTATAGCAATGTTCAGTACACTTTTCTGGTTACTTATTACTTCAGCATCTATCACCATTTGCGTGTCTTTCTCACTGTTAATGCATCATCTTACACTTACTTGAAGATACGTACAACCTGACTTCATTGTGTACAGTCCTGGCACTTACATGAAGGTATTTACAACTTGACTACACTATATAGTCCTTACACTTACAAGAAAATATTTACAACTTACACTTACATGAAAATATTTACAAAATGCCTTCACTATGTACAGCACCGGGTGAGGCACACAGGCAGAGTGAGGCAGAGAGAGCGTGAGGGGGAAGCGAGTGAGCATATGGCCTTGACAGCCTGAGGGATAGTAGAGGAGCAGTTACCTTACATGCCTGCCAATTTTTACCAGCAAATCTTGAAAATGCGGTCACAGTGAAGTTTTTTATTTTAGACCATTTTAAAACAGCGCTGGCACTGAGCGCGCAATTACATCAGACCGTTTTAAAACGGCACTGGCACGGGGCGAGTTAATATTATTGACAACTGAGGAACATTTAGTGGACTCTTAATGGAAATACATCCATAACATTGCTATAATAAAGGGTGTATGTTGAGGATACGAGTTAGTATACAATATACGTTGCTTTTGGACCAGTGAAAGACATTCATATCTCAACCCTTCCCCTTCATCGTTCTCAAATTGTGTCCCTTTTCCCTCCCTCCTTTCCCACCTCTCCTTCACGCCTGGCTGGCATCATCCACCTGTTTCATGTTTCCTCAAGAATGGCTTCATACACTTCAAATACTGTCAAGTTTCCATTAAAATGTTACATAGGATGACAGCATTGTATGCAATCAACTACTGACAATTATTTTTATTTATACACCTCCCTGTATGCTTTGCATACAGTATATAAGCCTTATTATAAAAGAGTAATTTTTGTATGTCTGACTTTGGTCATAGACCAAACAGCCTCTTGCCAGGGGTCCAACAATCTTACATTTCAAACACAGATGAGTCTGTATGACATAGGAATTCAATATTATTAGTGTGGACACGCTTTATAAGATAAACCATATATTAGCAAAAATTTTGCTAAGCCTGCCTGTCAACTCATTTGATTGTGATATTATCCCTGCATAGTTTTAGAGATGGTACGTCAGCAAAAATTCAAAGGATCTCAGACTAATTTCTCTAAAACACTGTTTAGTATGGTTGCACTTGAGCCCACACTTGAATATTACCTGTAGCATTGACCAAACAAGCTATTTTCCCTTTTCCGGACACTTAGGTGCTGAACACAATTCACCACCTCTAATCATATGCTTGTGTTATCCTTTTATGGTATACTCCCATATAGACACAAAAGTGTGAACCAAATATTACTTTGCTCGAAGTGTGCATGTCGTTGTGTTTTTATGTCTGTCTCTGCATATGTTCTTACCTAATTTTTCTTACCTAATTGTATCCTTACAGGAATGAGGCAAGCTCGTGCTGTCCCATGTATTAATCAATGATTATCATACATATCCTTAAATTCATGAATAGTTTTGGCACACGTTATTTCATTCAGTAGTGAATTTAACTGATCTCTTGCACTGTGTTGTAAAGTGAACTTCCTTACGTCTTTATTGCCTTTCTTTTTTTTCTTTTTTTTTCCAGTGTCCTCTTGCTGACGCTTCGCCATAGGTTATTAACGAGTATACATTGATGTCTATTGTTTCTTTCCCTGATATTCATTTATATATCATGATCACGTCTCCTCTTGTCCTTCTCTCCTGTATCATTGGAAGATTCAGTTTTTCTAGTCTTTCTTCATAGCATAGATCCCTTAAGCTTGGTACCCATCTTGTAGCTGCCCTTTGTACTTTTTTCAATATTATCTATGTTTTTTGAGATGAGGATTCCAGACTATTGATGGATACTCCAGGGCTGGTCTGACGAATGATGTTATTATCTTTCTCAGCAGGTCTTCATTTATATATGTGAATGCTATTCTCATATTAGCAAGCGGTGTATACACCAAGACATTCCTCTGGCATAAGATGATCCACAGGTACACATGGAGAGACATGAGGAGGATGCATGGTGAACTTGTTGAAAGAATGGCAATGATAGATCACGTGTGTGTGGATTATCGAATAAGAAGACAAGTGTTCGATGCCAGAGTGTGGAGAGGGTGGGGAATTGGAATCTCGGACCATCTCTTAGTGATGGCCAATTTAAGGCTACAAAGAAAACGGGTGATGAGACGAAGGGGAAGACAGGAGGAAACAACTCCTGTGAAAAGTGTGGAGAAGTTGCAAGAGAGTGAAAAAATGGCAGAGTATATGAGCATAGTGGAAGAAAAATTGGGAAGGTATGAGTTAGAGCACATGGAAGGGGTGGAAGATGTATGCAAGATAATCATGAAAGAGATAGGTGCAACATGAGGGGTGGTTGGTGGAGTGAAGAGGAGATGCAGGGGCGTGCAAGGTACAGCATGGTGGAATAATAAGGTGAAACGAGCTGTGGAACAAAAGAAGAAGGAATATAGTGACTGGCTAGTGAGTATAGGTAGGGGAGAAGATGAGAGAGAGAAGAGAGAGGTATATGTGAGAAGGAGAAGGGAGGTGAAGAGATTGGTGAAAGAGAGTAAGAAGAGAGTGGATGAAGAGTTTTGGAGGAATCTGAGTGTGAAATTGAGGGACAGTAAGAAATTGTTTTGGAAGGAGGTAAAGAAAGTAAGACAGTGTGAAAGGGGAAACAGTAGGGGAGTGAAAGATAGGATTAATAGATTGTTGATGGAAAAGAGAGAGAAAATTAAGAGATGGAAGGACCACTTTGAGGATTTGTTGAATGTAGAGTGAAAGCAGTGCGAGTATAAGTGGTTAGGGAATGGCTGGGAGAAGAAGAGATGAGAGGAGGGAGGAAGAGATCAGTAGGGTAGAAGTAGTTGAAGCAATGAAGAAGATCAAGATCGGAAAAGCCCCAGGAATTGATAGAGTGTGTGGTGAAATGCTGAAGTATGTGAGTGAAATGACTGTGGAGTGGATATGGAGTTGTGTAGATTGGCTTGGGAAGAGGAAAAGGTTCCAAAGGAATGGAAATCAGGTATAACTGTTCCTTTATACAGAGGAAAAAGAGAGTGAGAAATATGTGGTAACCATAGGGCAGTGGTACTTTAACTTTCTCATGCAGCGGACCCCTTTTATTAAAATTAATCATGTGGCAGACCCTTAATTATGAGTAGATTTCCCTCCTACCCTACCTCTTCAGTTTAGAGGTGTTTGTAGGCTATAATATACTAAAATTGTTACTGAATTATTAATGGCTTAACGTGAACATATCTGTTCAAATTTTATTTCACATAAATGTCATAACATTATTCATTTTACAATGTATTACATGTTTTATCTTATACTCAAACTAGCCTCCCGACCCCTTGGAAGGTTCCACGGACCCCTGTGGGTCCGCGGAGCACACTTTAAGAAACACTGCCATAGGGGTATTTGCCTTCTTACTGTGATTGGAAACATATATGGTAGAATACTTATTTATAGGTTAGGCATATAACACAGGAGGTAGTTGGAGAACAGCATGGGGGATTTAGGAAAAGAAAAGGGTATATATATCAGGTATTTGTTTCAAGATATTTAGTGGAAAAGTATTTAGAGAAGTGGAAAAAAAGTGTATGCTGCCTTCGTGGACTTGGTGAAAGCATATGACAGAGTAGATGGGCAAGGTATGTGGAAGGTTTTAAGAATATATGGAGTGGATGGGAAATTGTTGAGTGCTGTGAGGAGTATGTACGAGGGAGTTAGGGCTCTGGTGCGAGTGGTTGATGAGCTGAGTGAGTTCTTTAATCTAAATGTGAGACTGAAACAGGGATGTGTGATATCTCCATGGCTGTTTAATATACTCATGAATGGGGTTGTAAAGGAGGTGCAAGGTAGGGCAGTGGATGCAGGGGTGGCTCTAATGAATGAGGGTGAGGTGTGAAAGATTCCGATGTTGCTGTTTTCTGATGATACAGTATTATTGGGTGAAGATAAATGGGAGTTGCAAGGTTTGGTTAATGGATTTGGAACAGTGTGTAAGAAGAGGAATCAGAAAGTTAATGTAAACAAGAGTAAAGTTATGGTGTTTGAGAGGAATGAAGTCACAGAATGCACAGTGAGGATGGATGGTGAGGATGGGGAGAATGTGAGTGCATTCAAGTACTTGGGTAGTGTGATGAGCAAGGATGGAAGTTTGGGGGATGAAGTACTTGAAAGGGTACAGCAGGGAAGGAAAGTTGTTGGTTCACTGAAAAGTGGTGATGAGAAATAGGGAGGTGAGTATGGAAGTTAGAAGTCACTGCATTATAGTATTGTGATCCCTGCCCTGACGTATGGAAGTGAGGCGTGGACCTTGCCAGAGGGGAACAAGTCAAGAGTGAGAGCAGCGGAAAAGATTTACTTGAGAGGAGCATGTGGAGTGACGTGGAGGGACAGGCTGACGAATGAAGAAGTGAAAGAACGTTGTGGGGTGGATGTGGATGTTATTGAGAGAATTAGGAGAAATACACTGAGGTGATTTGGACATATGGAGAGAATGAAGAAAGAAAGACTGACTAAGACGGTGTATGTAGGTGAAGTGCAGGGAGGGAGAGGGAGGAGGAGACCGAGGATGAGGTGGAGGGATGGAGCTGACAGGTATATGAGGGAGGGGGGAGTGAGTCGGGGGAAGGCAGTCAAATGGTGGGTGACAGAGCGACTTCGAGGTGTTTTGTCTGCGGCCACCCTTTGCGGGATTAGGGCGTTGGGCTATAGATAAATATATAGTCTACACCTTGTGACTAATGTCAGCCGAAGATAGTCTGTTATTGATACTCAGTCCTAGGTCCTTCTCCTTTTTTGATATGCGTAGGATTGAACTTCCCAAGTCATAATCCCAATCTTTTTTTTTTTTTTTTTTTTTTCACTACTACCAATCATAATTACATGACGCTTGTCCACATTAAATTCCATTTGTCATTTATTGCTCCGTGCATGTAGTTTATTCTTGCAGCTGTCTGCAAGAATCCGTGCGTGTGTGTGTGTGTGTGTGTGTGTGTGTGTGTTTATGTGCGTGTGTGTGTTTCTTGGTGTTTGTGTTATAGTGTCTGTGTCTTTGGTCTGTGTGTGTGTGTGTGTGTGTGTGTGTGTGTGTGTGTGTGTGTGTGTGAGTCAGGTGGTTGGGTGGATGGGGTGGATGAGGTTGGACTGGTGGGTGGGGTGGTTCGGTGCATCGCCAGGGTTGATGGGCAGGATGGTTGGTAAGTGTGGGGTTGGGTGATTGGATGGGGTGTGTGGAGTGGCTTCGGGTGGTTTGTGGGTTGTAGGGGTAGATGAGTTGGCGAGTGGATGTGTGGAGTGGGCTGGGAGGGTGGGTGACTGGATCGGTGGGTGGTCGGGGAGAGGTCGGTAAGTTAGGTATCGATTGCATTAGTCTGATGGATGACTTGGGTTCGAATCTGTGTGTAGAACTGAGGGGGGTAGAGGAATGAGGTTTGAGTAAGAAGGGCGACTGGGACTGTAGACTGGTGGGTGGGTCAGTGGGAGACATGGGTGGATTGGATGAGTGGGTTCCCTGGGTGGGGTGCGTGGGCAGAGTGGGTAAGTATTCAGTGAGATGTGAGTGGGTACGTAAGAAGGTTGGGTGGGTAGATGTGGTAGGTGGCATTGGTGGTGAGCAGGGTGGGTGACATTTGTGGGTGGTGGGTGGCCTGGGTCGGTGGGCAAGATGGGTTGTTGGAATGTGTGGCCAGAGTGGGTAGCCAGGATGAGTGGGCAGTGTGGGTCCCTGGGGTGACTGAGAAGACTGCGTGGCCAGTGTGCTCTGGGTGGGTGGTTAGTTGGTGGGTTGGATGGTTTGATGGTTTCAGGGTGGGTAGGTGAATGGGTGGACGTGCTGTGTGGCACTGTTAGGTGAACTTGGAGGGTGACATTAGTGGGTGGGCAGAGTAGATGGCCTGGATCGATGGGTTTGATGGGTCCCCCAAGTAGTTTGGAAGAGTGGGATGCTTGTATTAGGGGGTGGTGTGGGCTGTGTTGGATGGACTGAATGCATTGGTGGATGAGTGGATGGATGGATATGTGGCTTCCCAAATAACAAGGCAGGAGAGGGACATTATGGATAGAAATCATACAGCTTGTTGCTGTTACTTGGAATTTTGTACAGCGTTTAGAGGACGTTGGATAAGCATTTGGAAATCAAACTCTATACACTGGGGTCATTCTCTTGAAATCTGCTAAAAATTCAGTATAACTTTTATCTCACTGAACTGAGGGTGGGTCTATGCACTTAATGATACACCAAAAAATAGGAAAAATGAAAGAAATATTTCATGTGGCGAACCGCGAGGCTGAGCAAAGCTTAAGATCTCCGATACGTCTCCCTAACAAATCAGTGCTTTGGCGAGGATAAGGAGGGGGTTCTGGGGGCTGGACGTGTGCGATTAATCTGCCCTCTAGTGGCAAACTTCCCTGTCCCTTTATAATTGTTCACGACTGTTCACTGGAAGGTTATGACAACTGATTCACTTTCTTCTGTCACAATGGACACATTTATATATGGCTCCAGACTGTACACTGGCAACTTACTGCAGTTGAAGCACTTACATGTACTTCCTCCACCAAGCTTGGAAAATGAAGGCATAACAGAGAAAAATGACATGCCTATCTAATTTCTGTATTGAGTTATTCTTTAATTTAATCTGAATAATGGATGTTGGGGACGCTCGCCAACCACTTACTTGATGTAGTGCTGCTCTTGGGTGACTGCCCATTCCTGTCCTCCTTCCTTCTTTCTTTCCTTCCTCTTCTGTAGATGTAGTGTTGCTCTTGGGTGACTGTACATTCCTCCCTTCCTTCTTTCCTTCCTACGTCATCTGTATTTCTTTCATTAATTCATCTTCCTTCTGTCTAAGGGGTGTCTCTACACTGAGTGACAAGCCAAATGTTTTCCTGGACACCAGGAAACCATTTACTAAGCTGGGTGGTAACCATAAAACCAAATTATGGCCTCTGGTGGTTTAGTGGGTAATTAAGGTGCTCCAGTCGGATTGAGCCTGTGCAGGTTTATATCCAAGGGATCTTTGGAGTTTGTTGTTCATGTAATGCCACTTAGGCATGAGTGGGGCTGGTCACTCTCATCTTAAATGTCAGGACCAACTTGCCTACCCCAGGGCTTCTACGCTTCTAATGTGGCAAGACAGATGATGATGATGATGATGATGATGGATGAGGTGATACTCCTGCGTAATACAAACTTTTACATGAGGAGTAATCTGGAAGTAAAACATAACTGAGTATTTACTATAGAAACACTAAACCTACGAAAACCACAAAGGGAGCCAGGCATTCCTCATCGTTCAGGTGGCAAGCACAGTTTTAAATATACTGATGGTCCATCAGTGTCATCATTATCAAGGTAATCAGCTTAAGTGTTGTGGAAATGCGTATTTGTGAAGTATATATTTAAACAACCTTATAAAATATACGAAAACTTCTCCGGTAGCGAAATTAAACTACGTAGCGAGTAGCCTTGCACATGTGTAGGGACCGGTGAAGCTTATTAGGCTGCCTCAGTAGAGCCATTATGTATAATCATGATCTTCCACCCAAAACGTTGTGCAAGCGTTTGCATGCTCATTAAAATGCTCATAAACAAAAGAAAATGTTCTTTATTACTGCCAGAGATCGGCTAAATACTTAGACCAGATACCACTCCTGCACACACACACACACACACACACACACACACACACACACACACATAAATATATATATATATATATATATATATATATATATATATATATATATATATATATATATATATATATATATATATATATATATATATATATATATATGTGTGTGTGTGTGTGTGTGTGTGTGTGTGTATAAATAGATAGATAGATAGATAGACACACAGATAGATACAGATATAATATATATATATATATATATATATATATATATATATATATATATATATATATATATATATATATAACAGTTGGTGCAAAGATTATATGGGTGAGGATGAAAGTAGGTATACAAGCTCGGGCGATTGTATGTGCCAATGCTCCGACAGAGGACCGAGTGGCAAAAGATGAGTTTTGGGCAAGTGTAGAAGCGTGTATGGACGAGTTTGAAAGAAGCGAGAGAGTGCTGTTGATTGGACACATGAATGGCAAATTCGGGAATGTACGAGTGGATGGAGTGGTTGATCAGTGGGGTGTGCCAGCTGAAGTAGATGGGAACTGTAGTACTTTGTTCGACATCTATGCTGGTAAGGGGTTAGGCAATAGCCAAGACCTTCTTTCGGCATAAGACGATTCACAGGTATACATGGAGAGTCATGAGGAGGATGGACCGCAAATTTGTTGAACGAAAGGCAATGATAGATCACGTGTGTGTGTGGATGAGCGAATGAGAAGACAAGTGTTGGATGCAAGAGTGTGGAGAGGGTGGGGGAATGGAAACTCGGACCATCACTTAGTGATGGCCAAGGTAAGGCTGCAAAGAAAATGGGTGAAGAGACGAAGGGGAAGACAGGAGGAAACAGCTCCTGTGAAAAAGAGTGAAGTTGCAAGAGAGTGAGAAAATGGCAGAGTATATGAGCATAGTGGAAAAAAGATTGGAAAGGTATGAGTTAGGGCACATGGAAGGGGTGGAAGATGTATGTACGATATTCACTGTAGTGACAGGCGCAGAGTGTGAGGTGGTTTGTGGAGTGAGAAGTAGTTGCAAGGTTGTGCAAGGGACAGCATGGTGGAATGATGAGGTGAAAGGAGCTGTGGAACAAACGAAGAAGGCATATAGCGAATGGCTAGAGAGTAGAGGTAGAGAAGAAGATGAGAGAGAGAGATGCGAGAGGTATATGTGAGCAGGAGAATGGAGGTGAAGAGATTAGTGACGGAGAGTAAAAAGAAAGTGGATGAAGAGTTTGGGAGGAATCTGAGTGTAAAATGGAGGGAGAGTAAGAAATTGTTTTGGAAGGAGATAAAGGGAGTAAGACAGTGTGAAAAAGGAAACGGTAGGGGAGTGAAAAATTGGAATAATAGTGTTCGTGGAGAGAGAGTGAGATTGAGTAGATGGAAGAAGCACTTTGAAGATTTGTTGACTGTAGAGAGTGAGAGCAGTGCGAGTATAAGTGGTTGAGGAATGGCTGGGAGAAGAAGAAATGAGAGGAGGGAGGAAGAGATCAGTAGGACGGAAGTAGTGTAGGCAATGAAGAAGATCAAGATGGGAAGGCTCCAGGAATTGATGAAGTGTGTGGTGAAATGCTGGAGTATGGGGGTGAAATTGTTGTGGAGTGGATATGGAAGTTGTGTAGATTGGCTTGGGAAGAGGGAAGGGTTCCAGAGGACTGGAAGTCACGGATAATTGTTCTTTTATACAAAGAAAAAGGGGAGAGAGAAGTATGTGATAACCATATGGGTATTTGCCTTCTTAGTGTGACTGGAAAAATATATGGGAGAATACTTATTGACATGGTTAGGCATATAACAGAGGAGCTAGTTCGAGAAGAACAAGGGGGATTTAGGAAGGGAAGAGGATGTGTAGATCAGATATTTGTTCTCAGATGTTTAGTGGACAAGTAAGTAGAGAAGGAAAAAAAAGTGTATGCTGCCTTCATGGACTTGGAGAAAGCTTATGAAAGAAGAGACAGGCAAGGTATGTGGAAGGTGTTAAGAATATATGGTGTGGATGGGAAATTGTTGAGTGCTGTGAAGAGTATGTACGAAGGAGCTATGGCTATGGTGTGAGTGCATGGTGAGCTGAGTGAGTTCTTTGATCTCAGTATGGGACTGAAACAGGTATGTGTGATGTCTCCATGACTGTTTAATATATACATGGATGGGGTTGTAAAGGAGGTGCAAGGTAGGGCAGTGGATGTAGGGGTGGCTCTAATGAACGAGGGTGAGATGTGGAAGATTCCAGTGTTGCTGTTTGCTGATGGTACAGTATTGTTGAGTGAAGATGAATGGGAGTTGCAATGTTTGGTAAATGAATTTGGGACAGTGTGTTGGAAGAAGAATCTGAAAGTTAATATAAACCAGAGTAAAGTTATGGTGTTTGTGAGGAATGAAGTCACAGAATGCACAGTGAGGTTGAATGGTGAGGATAGGGAGAATGTGAGTACATTCAAGTACTTGGGTAGTGTGATGAGTAAGGATGGAACTTTTCGGGATGAAGTGCTTAAGAGGGTACAGCAGGGAAGAAAGGTTGTTGGTTCACTGAAAGCAGTGATGAGAAATAGGGCGGTGAGTATGGAGGTTAAGAAGTCATTGCATGATAGTATTGTGATCCTTACCCTGGCATAAGGAAACAAGGCATGGACCTTGCTAGAGGGGAACAGTCAAGAGTGAGAGCAGTGGAAATGAGCTACTTGAGAGGAGCATGTGGAGTGACATGGGGGGAGAGGCTGACGAATGAAGAAGTGAAGGAACGTTGTGGGGTGGATGTGGGTGTGGTTGAGAAAATTGGGAGAAATACACTGATGTGGTTTGGACATGTGGAGAGAATAAAGAATGAAAGACTGACTAAGAGGTTGTACTGCATGTAGAGGAAGTGGAGGGAGGGAGAGGGAGGGGAAGACAGACGATGAGGTGGAGGGATGGAGTTGAGAGATATATGAGGGAGGGGGGAGTGAGTTGGGGGGAGGACATTCAAATGGTGGGTGACAGAGAGACTTGGAGGCGTTTTGTCTGCGGCCAGTGTGGGATTAGGGCGTCGGTATATATATATATATATATATATATATATATATACAACGTACTGCATTGGCGGGCACAAGGGGTGCTGTGGTTGAACCAGTGTCGCTTACCGTAAAGTATGCTTGCACCCAGTCGGCTTGCGCAGGCCGATTACACTTGGTTCACAGACTACACACACATCCAAAGCCACTCCAACACTACAATTACACTTACAAGCACTTCTCACCCTACATACAATCTCTACCAGACAGCCTAAGCCACTTGGTAGAGATACATTGGCTGTATCGTCCCGATTTCGGTCAGGATAGGCTGGTCCTGCAGTGGATACTCAAAAGGCTGCTACTGCTGCTGCTGCTGATGATGACATATATATATATATATATATATATATATATATATATATATATATATATATATATATATATATATATATATATATATATATATATATATATATATATATATATATATGTGTGTGTGTGTGTGTTTGTGTATGTAAGAGCTGGGTGAGAGCTAAAAGAGTTAGGTGTGGCAGGGAAGTTTTGAAAGTGAATGAATTATAATAAAAGAGAGAAAATGATAGAGCATCAGGAGAAATTGAAAGATGAGTGGAATGCAGTGATACATCAGGAAAATGGCAGCGTGGAGGAGGAATGGCAGTTGTTTAAGAGTGCTGTGGTGGGGCATGCGGAAGAGATGTGTGATGTGAGACGCGTGGGTGGTGGTGTAAGGAAAGGAAGTGAATGGTGGTGTGAGGAAGTAAGTATGGCTGTGGCTGAGAAGGGACTTGCATATGAAGTGTGGCTGCAGAGGAAGGGTAAGGTGTCATATGAGAGGCATAAGGAAACGAGAAATAGGGCTAGAAGGACTGTGCGTGATGCTAAAGTGGCAGCAGATGAGAGGTGGAGTATTTGGTTGACTGATAAATTTCAACAGAATAAGAAAATGTTTGGGAAGGAGGTGAAAAGGGTGCGAAAGGGAGAGTCTGGGAAGGAAGAACGAGTAAAAGCAGAGGATGGAAGGATGTTAACTGAGATGGATGCAATAAGGAAGAGATGGGCAAAGTATTTTGAAAGATTGTTAAATGTAGAGGAGAAATGGGATGCTGAGACTGGCGGATGGAAGGGTGGAAGGAATAAATGTGTTGGGAGTGTTGAATGATTCCTTGATCACGAAGGAGGAAGTGGAGAAGGCAGTAAATTAGATGAAAAAAGGGAAAGCTGCAGGTATGGATGGGTGTGCTGTGGAATGCCTGAAGAGTGGTGGAGCGACTATTGTTGCCTGGTTAGTAAGACTGTTGAATGTGTGCTTTGTGAAAGATATGGTGCCAATTGACTGTGCAAGTGCTTGTTTGGTCCCGTTGTATAAAGGCGAGGGTGATAAGTATGAATGTACTAGCTTTAGGGGTATAAGTCTGTTGAGTGTTGTAGGTAAGGTGTATGGTAGAGTGTTAATCAAGAGAGTTAGAGAGGGTACAGAGGGAGTGATTGGTGATGAGCAGTGTGGCTTTAGGAAAGGGAGGGGATGTGTGGATCAGGTATTTGCTGGGAGACAGGTGTGTGAAAAGTATTTAGCGAAAGGCAAGGATGTGTTTTGGGCGTTCAAGGATTTAGAGAAAGCGTATGATAGAATTGATAGGGAGGCAATGTGGACTGTGTTAAGATTGTATGGACTTGATGGTAGGTTACTAATAGGGGTGAAAAGTTTTTATGCAAGTAGTAGCGCGTGTGTATGAGTGGGAAATACTGTGAGTGATTGGTTTCCCTTGAGAGTGGGGCTGCGGCAGGGATCTGTGATGTCACCTCGTTTTTTTTTTTTTTTTTTTTTATTTATATGGATGGTGTTGTAAGGGAGGTAAACACAAGAGTTTTAGGTGGAGGTCTGAGTCTGGTGAATGTTGATGGTAGAGAGTGGAATCTGAAGCAGCTGCTGTTTACAGATGATACTGCACTAGTGGCAGAATCAGTGGAGAGACTGAGACAGTTGGTAGAGGAGTTTGGAAGGATGTGTGAAAGGAGGAAACTGAAAGTAAATAAGAGTAAAGTGATGAAGTGTACGAGGTCAGTAGATAGTAGGAGGTTGAATATAGTTTTGAATGGTGAGTTACTTGAGGAGGTAGAGTGTTTTAAGTGTTTAGGGTCACATGTTGCTGTGGATGGAAGAACAGATGCAGAAGTGCAGTTTAGAATGAATGAAGTAGGAAAGGTGCTGGGAGGAATGAAAAAAGTGTTTAGATGTCGTTCGCTTGGAATGGATGTACAGGGAAGGCTGTATGGGGGTGTTGTGGTGCTGACTGCATTATATGGGGCTGAAACATAGAATATGCGTGTAGTAGAGAGGAAAAGTTTGAATGTAATGGAGATGAGGTGTCTGAGGAGTTTGTGTGGAGTGATGCGTATGGATCGAGTGAGAAATGATGAAGTGCGAAGGAGAACTGGAGTTGTTCAGGAAATGGCTGATGGAGTTGAGCAGAGGGTGTTGCGATGGTTTGGGTATATGGAGAGAATGGATAATATAGCGATTGGTGAAAAAGATAAATAGATCTGATGTGAGGGGTGTAAGGCTGAGAGGGAGACCAAGAATAGGATGCATGGATACTGTGAAGAGAGCGTTGCATGTGAGAGGGATGTCTGTTGAGCAAGGAAGAGTGGCTGTGCATGACAGAAATAAATGGAGAGAATTTGTGAATGAATAAATGATGACACAGCCCTGAGGGGATATTCTCCCACATTTGGTCTGATCAGCTGATCAGGTCAAGTGCGGGTAAGGGGATGGGTCTATTATGATTTGGCAGGGGTAAACCAGCTTTGCTCTTGAGCCCTGCTGCAGATGTCACTGATTGTACTGCGCAGTTGACCCTCGTGTGGTGTGGTGTGGTGAGGATCTGTCCCTTCTCCCCTTGGGGCTAAGATGTGAATGAATGTGTTTGAATGGATGAGTATATTGGGAGTGTGTCGTCCTGTCTCGGCTATCTCCCTTTCCTTGGAGGAAGCAGCCTAGGTATATAAATATATATATAGATAGATAGATATATGGTGTTACGTGTGTAAATATGTATTTATTTTTTTGTGTACATTGTGCATGTATATATAGTGTGTGTGTGTCACTGGGCATGTGTGTGTGTGCATTGATGCTGTGTATGTCAGCATCTACGCACATGCAGTCGCTATCATGTTGTTACCGGTTTAGTGCGTACATATTTATAAAGTCTTAGTTAATTTTGTTTGCACTCTCAATGCAGGTGTGACTAAAATATTGTTTTTAACATCAGTGACTTTTGGTGGAGCTTAAAATGACGACATAAAGATTTGTATTCACAAGCGATATTTATAACATTTGGAGTATAGGGGAGAGATTAATTTGCCTAGTTCTTTTCTGTATATTTCTCACCTGGCCTCCAGCTGCGTGCTGACGTATGCATGCAGCCGTAGGGTATACAAGGCGGAGCATTTTTAAGCGAGACAGAGTTTTTGTGGGATTGGCATCAGGAGAGAGAACGTTTGGACTGGAGGTAAGAGAGGGAGGAGAAGCAGTATTTTGTGTGTTGTATATATTTCTGAACATCTTATCACTTCGTATCAGCATCCAATCGCAAGCATTATTGTTATTATTATTATTTGTGGCAGTCGAGTGCAGTTTAATTATCTCATTCTATATGATTTTATTTCTTTGTCTGGCAGGTTTGTTCCCAGACTTTAGTGTAATTATTCAGGGTATTATCAGGTGCATTGTTTTTCTCATTCTTTTGTGTCTCATTGTCTCATTGTAAATACTGTAAATATTATTAGCTTGTATTATATTAGGTATTTTTTGTGGTGTTTATTTTGCCCTTGCTTACGTCAGCTAATTTTATTTACTTTTGGACCTGTGTTGTGAGAATGGAGTTTTTTTTTTATTGTTTTTCATCACTTAACTTTTTGTTAAGTTCCCTTTTCACTTTGTTTTTCTCAGTTTTTGCACAGTCAGATTTAGTTGTGTTGCTTACTCCCATCTCGAAACATATAAACTGGCTTAACCTCGCCAGGATAATACCCTGACATTTTGTTTATTATTGAGTCACTCTCGTTGTGTCATCATGGAGAGTAGAACTAGTGATGTTACTGAGGCATTCCTACATACTGTGAGTCAGCAGGATGCAGTTGACTTCGTCAGCTCAGGTCTTCACGTTAACCTGCCCTGTTCCGACCGATTTTCCACCACTGACTCCCCCCAATCCCAACCAATTTTGGAAAAAATAAAATTGGCTCAAACCTCCACTTTTGGTGAGAAACATCGAAAATTCATCGAGAAATCGCTTACCTGAGGTTTAAAATACTGGATAAAGGTAGCAGTACCTCTTACCTAACCCGGTTTTCTATCAGGCAGGCTCCAAAGAAAACAAGTTCTATGGGAGGGTAACTATTCCACACCACTCATAAACAGTATTTATTAAATTATTTACTACGAATTTATATGTAGTGAGAGAGTAGATTGGTTTTCACACAGTAATATAGGCAATATAAGCATTGTTTCACTTACCAAACACATCAACATACCTGACCCTTTTTGGTGACATTACCTGATCATCATATCTGACTGTTTCTTCCTCTAATGCTACGTAAACTTAGTCCTCCACATTGTCATTGATTGGGGAATCACTCTGGCCTTGAATTTCGTACCGTGGCACGACATGTCTTTCCTGGCCAGGTCACTGGTAACAGGTGAATTGCCAAGACAATGGCGTGTGGGGGGAGGAAGGTCATGCTGGGTAAGGCATTGTCCCTGTCTGGCATCTTGTAGAGGAAGGTGTCCCGTGTATAGATACCAAAAATCACGCACGAAATTTTAAAAATATGCTATTGACAGACCTTGCAAGTGCAGCGTGTTTATATACGTCAACGGGAGTCACAGTGACAAAAATGTGTGGACTTCTATATACATCAGTGGGAGTCGGCAGGTTAACTAACTTAATCTGCCACCGACTGTTTGGCACAGACCCTTATGAAGTCCCTGGATCCATGCCAGACCATGAATCAGTTTTTAGATCAGTTCATTCAACCCATGATAGTTTAGCTGAGGACACTGTCATCCACCAGACAGAATTTTTTGATGCACAGCAAGTTAAGCGCAATCATGAGTATAGGATGTTACAGCTTCAACTACAGTTTCAGAGGGAGAAGAAGGAGGAGGAGAATAGGACGTTACAGCTTAAACCACAGCTTCAGAGGGAGAAGAAGGAGGAGAAGAATACTGAACTGCAGCAGATGAAGCTTGACTATGAAATGCGTATGAATTGCTCAAGTGCCCCAACAAATTTTCCCCATTCTTTTTCAGAATTTAGAGCCGTTGAACCCACTAAATTAGTTCCACAATTCGATGAGTGCTTAGTCCTGGAATTCTTTGACCGATTTGAGAAGATTGCTACAGGTAACAAGTGGCCCAGAGACAGCTGGTCATCTTTAGTTCAGACAGTAATCAAAGGTAATGCGATGAAGGCCCATGACAGCCGTAGCCACCAAGAATCACAGGATTTTGAGGTACTAAAGAAAGCCATGCTGTGTGCATACGAGATGAGACCTGAAGCTTACAGACAGAAATTTAGGATTTTTTTTTATGCTAGGAAGAAGGAACCAAAGGCCACGGGCCGGCAATAACTGTTCCTTCCAAAAGTAAAACAAAATACAAGAGAGAGCAAAATTCAAGATCAGATCATTTCAAGATGCTTGGGCACACTGCATTTGAAGGACCGGAGATCATAGTTAGAAGGAAATACAGACAGAGGGAGACAGTTCCAAAGTTGACCTGTTGTATAAATGAAGGACTGGGAGTAACGATTAACTCTTGCATTAAAACCCTGGACAGAAAAGGGATGAGAGTTTGCTGCTAGACGGGTGCTATGCGCCCGTCATAGAGGTGGAGCAATTCAAGCAGAAAGATAAGAGGAGCAGTGACCATTGAAGTAGAGATAGAAAAGAGATAAAGATGCAGCACTGCAGTGAACAGACAGAGGTTGAAGGGAGTCAGTAGGAGGAGGAGAGTTAATGAGACGAAAAGCCTTTGACTCCACCCTATTGAGAAGAGCTGCACGTGGGGAGCCTCCCCACACGTGAGAGTTGTACTCTACACAGTGGCAGATAAAACCCGTGTATAGTCAACTATTGTGCAGGGGTAAAGAAGGAACGGAAACGGCTTAGCTCACCAAATCTCTTGGAAGCAGACATTACAAGAGATGTAATATGATCTTTACAAGATAAGTCCCGAGTTAATGAAACCCCAAGCATGTTCAAGGATGATGCACGATTAAGCTGAATGTTATTAAACATTAGTGGGTACATCTGTGGAAGATTTTGTCGGGTTGATAGGTGTAAGAACTGAGTCTTTGATGCATTAAAAACAACAAGATTAATTTTACCCCAGTCAGAGATACGAGCCAAATCAGACATTAGGTGTGTCAGAGCCTCATCCCTTGTTTGCTGAAGTAACTGCTGAGATGGACATTGCGGGAACTGAATAGAAAGGTGAAGGTTGGAGTCATCAGTGTACAAGTGGATAATGTTAGATGTACAGCTTACACGGTCACTGATGAATAAAAGGAAGAGAGTTGGTGATAACACAGAGCCTGAGGAACATCACTGTTGATAGATCTAGGAGAAGAACGATGGCCGTCTACAACCGCAGCTATAGAACGACCAGAAGGGAAGCTATAGATGAAGGCAGAGATAGAAGGATAGAAACCATAAGACGGCAATTTGGAAAATAAAAATTTATGCCAGACTCGATCGAGAGCCTTTGAGATGTTAAGTGCAATGGCAAAGCTTTCACCAAAGTCCGGAAAGGAGAATGACAGGAGTCTGAAAGGTAGGTGAGAAGATCGCCAGTGGAGCATCCCTGATGGAACCCATACTGACGATCAGAAAGAAGGTTGTGATACGAAAGATGTTTTTAAATTTCTTTATTACGACCTGACTCGAAAACTTTTGAGACTCAGGACGTCAAAGCAATTGGACGATAGTTAGAGGGTTGGGAATGGTCACCCTTCTTTGGGACTGGCTGAATGAGGGCAAACATCCAGGAAGAAGGAAAGGTACAAGTTGATAGACAAAGGCAAAAGAGTTTACCTAGCCAGGATGTAAGCACAAAACCACAGTTCTTCAGGACAACAGGAGGAACTCCCTCAGGCCCATATACCTTGTTAGTATTGAGGCCTGTGATGGAAGAACTGTGATGGCAGAAAATACATCAGCTGATGAAATTTTAATGCCAGTCATGAGGAAGTCAGAGAGGGGAAGTGATGGAGGAACAGCACCAGAATCATCTAAGGTGGAACTGGAGGAGAAAGTCTGAGTGAAGAGATCTACTTTATCAGTAGAAGAAATAGCTACAGAACCATCAGAGTAGAAAAGAGGAGGGAATGATGATGAGGTAAAATTGTTAGAAAGATTTTTAGCAAGACAGAAGGAGCGGGAAGAATTTGAATTGGAGAATTGACAGCATGTAGTATGGATGAAATTTTTTTTAGCAGAATGAAAAACAGACCTAGCACGATTCCGGGCAGAAACATATAAAAGATGTGATTCAAGGGTGGGTTGGCTCTGGTACCTTTTGTAGGTCCTCTCCTTGTTGCGGACGGAATTAGAACAAGCTCGATTAACCCGCCCAATCCCGACGTTTTCTGAGCTTTGGTCCGCCCCAGTCCCGGCTTTTTTGGACCATTTTTTTTTTTGCTCAAACATTCGCTTTTGGTCAGAAACCAAGGAAAATCACAAAGAAAGGTGTCCCTTGGGTCCAGAAATGGCTTATCTGGAGCAGGTAAGTTTGACAGGTACTGCCATGCTCTATGAGTAGTCTTTTCGCCGTACGTTTTCTATGGTGGCACGGGTACTCTGAACTGATGCAGTATACGTTTATTACCATGTATTCATATGTTGGAAATATGAATACCAGAAGTATATTGGGTTTTATACAGAAAAAAAACTGAGAAATAAGGTATGTACCACTGTGCGACCCTAGCAAAATCAGTTGATTATGTCACCGATGGATAACAAACATCGTTATTTCATCAGCAATTGTATTTCTTCATGTTCCATATTACTTCCACAATAACATCATACCATTTTCAACTTTACATAATTGTTTGTACATATTTTGAGGCATTATGACAAGAATTAGCATAAAAGTAGCGCTTATTTACCAAGTGAGATCATTTTATTTCATGCTTTTTTCAACTCAGATTCTATTTTTTCACCTTTTAGATTACTTATAATATATAACCCACTTACATGTTATACAATTAGTTTTATAGATGTACTTGCTTTACGAAAAGAATTAGCATAAGAATAACGCTCATTTACCAAGTGACAACTTGGTCTTTCATGCTTTTTTCAACTCAGATTCTATTTTTTCACCTTTTTGATTACTTATAACATAACATATTACCCATTTACATGTTAGACAATTGCTTTTACAGAAGTACATGCTTTATGAAAAGAATTAGCATAGAAGTAGCGCTAATTTACGTAGGTAAATCATGTCATGTCATTATTTTTTCACCTCTGATATTTATTTTCTCCCCCTTTACAGTACTTCTCACATTACATTCTGGCCTTTTCCATGTTAGACATTTGCTTTCACAGTAGTACACGATTTACAGCAAGCCTTATCCTAATATATATATATATATATATATATATATATATTTATATATATATATATATATATATATATATATATATATATATATAAGAGAGAGAGAGAGAGAGAGAGAGAGAGAGAGAGAGAGGTGGGATGGTGGTACACTGGGAGACAGCTTATCCCATAATTGGTGGTTAAATTTAGAGCCCTTGGGGAATTTCCCACTCCTCTTACACCGTGAACAGAATTACTGACAGTATGTTCTGTGACTCTCAACTTAGACTATTTTTCAACTTACTAACTTTACAGTAACTATACCTTTCATGCTTTTTTCAACTCAGATTCTATTTTTTCACCTTTGTGATTACTTATAATATATAACCCATTTACATGTTAGACAATTGCTTTTACAGATGTACATGCTTTATGAAAAGAATTAGCATAGAAGTAGCGCTAATTTACGTAGGTAAATAATGTCATGTCATTATTTTTTCACCTCTGAATTTATTTTCTCCCCCTTTATAGTACTTCTCACATTACATTCTGGCCTTTTCCATGTTAGACATTTGCTTTCACAGTAGTACACGATTTACAGAAAGCCTTATCCTAATATATATATATATATATATATATATATATATATATATATATATATATATATATATATATAGAGAGAGAGAGAGAGAGAGAGAGAGAGAGAGAGAGAGAGAGAGAGAGTTGCCTCCCCCACACCACTCTCGCTTTCACGAATCTGTCTGCGCTCTCCCGCCCCAACACTTTCACTTTCTGCTGCCCTAACCATCCCCACACCACTACTTCCTGCCACAGAACACATAAAAGGAACATACCTGTGGAACAGTCGCGATGTGACGTCTGTCCCAGTCCCACATGGCGATATCTTTTCCTTCCCCAGCCAGGAAAATACGCCACCATGTACAGCTTCATCTTCCTTGTCCTCATCTGATGGCATGTGTTGCTGCCTAGATGCAGCATGGTGCAGGCTGGCCGTCCCCTGCCCTCCTATATGTTATATATTTGACCTTCCTTGGGGAAGGGACCTCCTCATCACTGCTGCTGGTAACCTCCTCAGGCTGCATGTAATCGACATCGAGGGTGTCATCGTCCAGTGGGGAATCACTATCCCCTGTAAAAATATCCAGGGCGACTTGTATCTCCTCGTCTGACAGCCCACGACGCGCCATGTCTGACCTGGGTGACTGCTGACAGGTAAGTGGAGGATCACAGGGTCAGGTGGGGTTAATCTGGGTCTAGGGGATTATCCGCCTGCTGGCGAGTAGGTGAGGCTTGCATAGGCGGGCGAAACAAAAATCAGGCGCAAATTTTGAAAAATGTGAAAATTATGCAACTTGCAATGTTGCCGCGTTAATTCACGTCGCCGGGACATGAGTGCACGTCATGTGCGGACGTTAATTCACGTCACCGGGATGGTGCGGGTTAAACCAAGGCTTTTTTGCATTAGTCAAAGTATATGAGGAAGGAATGGATGCTTCCATGCCCGGGAGAGTAACCTTTGTAATGTGCAAGACACTCAGATGGCTCTCGGCCATGGAAGCAATAATCATTCCAGGGAAAATCAAAGAAGTACTGCCTGAGAGCCTCCCAATGTGCAGCTCCAAAGTGCCACAGTCGACGTTTCTTTGGAGGGTCCACAGGCCACACCAGAGTGATAGGACAGGTTAAGGTAATAAGGTTATGATCGGTGGAGACCAACAGAGAGGAAAGACTGACAGTGTAAGCAGAAGGATTAGTTGTATGGAAGAGGTCAAGTATGTTAGAGTTCTCTCCAAGGAGGTCAGGAACATGGGTAGGGTGCTGTACAATCTGCAGTAGGTCATTAAGGAGAGAAAAGATGAAGACTTGTTCCCCAGGTGGATCAGTGAAAGGAGAGGAGACCCAAAGGTGGTGGTGAACATTGAAATCTCCCAGAATGGAGATTTCAGAGAAAGGAGAAATGGATAGAATGTGTTCCATCGCGGAAGTAAGATAGTCGAAGAATTTTTGATAGTCAGTAGAATTAGGAGATAAGTAAACAGCACAGATATATTTAGTCAGAGAATGACAGGAAAGCCGAAGCCAAAGTGTAGAGAATTCAGAAAAATCGAGTTCAGGAACATGGAAGCAAGATAAGTTGTTGTGTATATACACACAACAGCCACCTTTGGCTTTGAAATGAATATAGAGAAAGTAGAAGGATACAGAAAAAGGTTTGCTGTCAGTTGCCTCAGACAGCTAAGTCTCAGTAAGGAAAAGAAGGTGTGGTTTAGAGGAGGAGAGGTGGTGTGCAACAGAGCGAAAGTTAGAGGAAAGACCGCTAATGTTGCAGTAATGAAGAAGAAATGAGTCAGAGAGTGGTTCCAGACAGCTTGACTCGTCACTGGGAGAGGGGCGGAAGGTAACTGTAGGAATTGCTCTCGTGACAATTTTGAAGATTTCGGTAGGCAGATGACTGATGCATTTAATCAATGGATGCGAAGTGAGAATGTCTCAGAATCTTATGTTGATCTTAAAGAACTTGTTATCCTCGAGAACATCCTTGATAAGATTGATACTGAACTAAGAACTTATCTTGCTGATAAGAAAGTTAAGAATGCTGCTGAAGCTGCAGTTTATCTAGATGATTATTTATTGTTTAAGAATTTGAATAAGGGTAAGGAAGTTCCTAGGAGTGTTCCTCAGAAGTGTTACCCCTCTCAGCTCCCCAGTCAACCATCTCAGAAGCTCATCTCCATGAATTACTCCACACCCAAACTTGATACACCCAACATTTCCCCCAGACCTACACGTCGTCCATTTACTTGCTCATATTGCAAGAAGCCAGGTCACACTGTAGATATATGTTGGCAAAAGTCAGGTGCTGTGAAGCCAGTGAGCTTTGTTTCTCGTGAATCTCCCGTGATTAACCCATCAGTTGGTTCCCTAGTTGTTAGTCAGGGAAACTCTGACGTTTTACCCCCTTCTAGGGTTGATGTTGTTCCAGAATGTGGGAAGAAGGTGGCCACAGTTGTGTTGGAGCCCACTGTTTCCGGAGGTATGGTACTGGAGGTGATGAGCAGTGTTGCCCCTGCTTCTTCATATGCCCCCTACCTGTATTCTGGTTCAGTGAAGGTGAATGGCGTGCAGCATCTGGTACTCATTCTTCGTGACATTGGTTCTTCAATTTCTTTGTGGGTAAGGCCAAATAATGAAGTTCTTGGTGCTGCAGGAGGAGAGTTTGTTCTGATTAGGGGAGTAACATGTGCAAAAACTGTGCCACTAGTTTCTTGTGAGGTTAAATGTCATTTGTTTGATGGATCAGCACAATTGGGTGTTGTAGATTATTTACCAGAGAGTGGTGTTGATTTAATACTTGGCAGTGACCTAGTGAGAGGTGAGGAGATTACCACTCCAGTTTTGTTAGAGGTGCCAGTGCCCGAAGTTCCTCCGCAGGTTGATCCCAATGATACAGAAGTATTCCCTGTTCATGCAGTGACTAGGTCCATGTCACGTGCAGAGAGGAGTCAACAGGAGAAGGTTGCTTGTAGTGTGCTCCGCATTATCATACCAGAGGCAAGAGTTAGTCCTACATCTGAGGACACGAAATAATCTGAGAGCGAGATATCTTTGGCAGATACATTTATGGGTTCTTTGGAAGATATTCCACCTGTTCCATTGAAGGAGGTGAACGTTGAGAAGTTAAAGTAGTTGCAGTCTGGAGACCAGAAGATTCAGAGGTTGAAGCTGTGTGCAGTGGATGATTTTGAGAAAGAGAAGTGTGGATGTTTTTATGTGAAAGATGGGCTTTTGTGGAGACAGTGGAGACCTCCACATAGGAATGTAGATGATGGGATGTGGGACTACCATCAGATCATAGTACCTAATGTGTACAGGCAGGAGTTAATCCAACTGGACCATTCTACTCCATTTTGCAGGTCACATGGGTGTAAGGAAGACCATGGAGAGGCTGCGTGCAGAATTCTACCAGCCCCGCATGACAGCTGATGTGGCTAAGTTTGTCAAACATTGTCATACCTGTCAAGTAGTGGGTAGGCAGAATCAGTCTGTCCCTAAGGCCCCTCTTGTTTCCATTCCTGCCATTGATCCCCTTTTTTCCAGGTTAATTATTGATGTAGTGGGACCCTTGCCCCTAACCTCTAGCAGTAGCTCATATTTGCACAATATCATTGACCCCTCCATGAGGTATCCTGAAGTGATATCTCTACGCTCTCTCAAAGCTAAGGCAGTGGTTAGAGATTGCTAGATTTCTTTACAAAGTTTGGTTTGCCCTGGGAGGTTCAGTCAGATAGAGGGTCTAATTTCCTTTCCAACATCTTCCAGGAGTCGTTAGCTCAACTTGGCATCACACACACCAAGAGCAGTGCCTACTATCCAGAGATGCAAGGTACCTTGGAGCGTTACCAACAGACGCTCAAGAATATGCTCTGCAAGTACTGCTTGGAGCACTATAAGGACTGGGACCATGGTGTGCAATTTCCTCGTGTTCATTACGAGGGAAGTACCCCAGGAGAGTTTGGGTTTCTCTCCTAATGAGCTCGTGTTTGCCCATCGAGTTCGGGGTCCTCTGAGCTTGCTTAAGGAGACTTGGAGCAGTAACGTCGCCGAAAGCAAGAGCTTCCTCCATTATGTGCAGGACTTCCAGACCCATATGGGTCTTGAAGAGACTCTGGAGCTTGCCAGGGAAAATCTCAAGGAGGCACAGGAAAACACGAAGGTGTGGTACGATCGGGAGGCCAGGCTAAGGGAGTTTAAGGTCGGTGATGAGGTTTTGGTGTTGCTGCCACTGCTGGGTCAGCCGCTGCCCACTAAATTTAGTGGTCCTTACCCTGTAGTGTGGCATATTGGAGACACTAACTACCTGGTGGAGACCCCCGACAGAAGGAAGAAGCACCAACTGAGCCATGTGAACATGTTGAAGCCATACCATCATGCACCAGATTCCCTGGCCACTGTACACCTTGTCTCCACCACTGCTGGTGCTGCTGAGGAGGGTGTTGATAGCGGCTTGTTTGAGATGGACTGCGAGTTTCCAGATTGTAGCTGGGTGAAGAATGATGAGGTGGAGTCCACTCTCAACTCCAAGTTAGCTCATCTGCCTCGGAACCAAGCATCTCAGTTGTTTGCCCTCTTCTCAACTTACAAGGAAGTATTCAGCAGTATCCCTGGGAATACGGATTGGATTCAGCATGATGTGGATGTGGGTGACGCCGTTCCTGTGAAGTTGCCCCTTTATCGAGTCAGTCCTCAACGTCTTGGGGTGCTGCGTCAGGAGCTAAATTATATATTAGACCTCTGGATCTCCCCCTGTGTTAGTCCTGGAGTTCCCCGGTGACATTGCAGCCTAAAACGGATGGCACTACAAGATTTTGCATAGACTACAGATGGGTGAAAATGCTAACCAAGACTAATACATACCCATTGCCCCGGCTTGAGGACTGCATCGATCGCATCGGCTCGTCTAGTTATATCACCAAGTTAGATCTCAAGAAAGTTCTGGCAAGTGCCTTTGCCCGAATGGGGTAAGGAAGTCTTGTGTTTTATGCCAGACGGACAAACATATCATTGTAATGTGATGCCATATGGTATGAAAAAAGCCTGGTAGTCTTTACCGATGATTGGGAAAGCCACTGAAGAGAACTAGGTGTTATGCTGTCCAGGCTTTCCGAGGCTCACCTTGAAATAAAATGAAAGAAGTGCAAGTTTGCTTGTGCACAAGTTCAATACCTTGGTTATGTGGTTGGTCATGGCTGTGTATGCCCCCTGACTCTAAGGTGGAGGCAATAAAAACTTTTAAGGCACCACAAAACAGGCATGAGCTTTGGAGATTCATCAGCAGTATTGGTTACTGCCTCCATTTTTTGAAGAACTTTGCAACAATAATGGCCCATCTCACTGAATTGCTTAACCTGCCACATGCCGGCTATTTTTAGCCCCAGTGCCGGCCATTTTCCAACCTTTCTTTTTTTTTGGCTAAAATGATAAATTTTGATGTGGAAACAACTAATTTCGCCATTTAAATGCTCACCTAAGCTCGGAAATGAGTTTTATTGAGTCCTGCATACTCATGTAGAAGTATAGCTGCTCTCTCATGCTCACCACTTACGTGAGAGAAAGCCGTCTCTATGTAAGGTATACTCAGGTATTTATGCTGGGAAGGTATAGCAATGTTCAGTACACTTTTGTGATTACTAATTACTTCAGCATCTATCACAATTTGCATGTCTTTCTCACTGTGAATGCATTATCTTACACTTACTTGAAGATAGGTACAACCTGACTTCATTATGTACAGTCCTGGCACTTACAAGAAGGTATTTGCAACATGACTTCACTAGATAGTCCTTACACTTACAAGAAAATATTTACAACTTACACTTACATGAAAATATTTACAAAATGCCCTCACTATGTACAGCACTGGGTGAGGCCCACAGGCAGAGTGAGGCAGAGTGAGCGTGAGGAGGGGAGCGAGTGAGTGTATGGCCTTGACAGCCTGGGGGATGATAGAGGAACAGTTACCTTACGTGTCTGCCAATTTTTACCTGCGAATCTTGAAAAATGCGGTCACTGTGAAGTTTTTTATTTTAAACTGTTTTAACCCCTACACCGCAGGCTTGTTTACCAATGATTTGCGTGTCCCGCGGGGTTATTCGGGTTACGACAGACTCTCAAAAAATATTTGCCAAAAATCAGTTATTAGTCCTAGAATAATAAAATTACATATGCTTATGGCACATACCTGCACTAAAGGCTCCTTTCCCTTGGAGCTAGATACTGATTCACTAACTGTAGCACTCGTTGTTGCTGTTTCTGGCGCGATAACCTCACCCGGCTCATCACACGATTCACCCGAATTGTCATAGTCACTGTCCATCATTATCATGGACAATTCTGCCAGTTCACGTGCCACTGCAGAGTCACTAAGGCCTTTCCTGCTTGCCTCACTACTTTTCTTAGGAGTAGAGGTCACGGGGCCCTTTGCAATGGGCGCAGAAGTGGCAGGAATGGCGGGTCGCGAGTGCGTCATGGTTTCTCTACAGCGGAGGACAAGGAACTAAATGCCGCGGCTTATCTGAGAAGGGAAGGGTTGACAATGACTCTTTAGGCTAACTGCTGCTAACTTACAGGCTAATTTTTTATAGGTAGATAATCTCGGCAATACATAAAGAAATAGGTAGTTCCAGGTGAATGTAAATGTCAGTTAGGATTCTCCCTTCCTTTCTGATATATATTTTCATTACAGACATCGATTACAAGGCATAAATCAAAAGGGAAATTACCGTGGTAATGTAGCGAATGAATGCACGTGAGGTTTTGTCAGGTGATAATTAGCCAATTTCTGGTGTATAACACTATCACTTACCTGTTTTTTTTGTTTTTGGTATATATTATTTTGTATAAGTATAGGGCATAGGGCTTATTTCAATGGATGAAATCTGTGGAAAAATCAGGGGGAAATTTCCGTAGCGCAGCGGGGCGTGGGAGGTGAGAGGACAGGGTAATGGAGGCCAGGTAGGGAGGGGAGTCACGAAGTGGGTAAAATTGCTAAATTGTCAACAATGGATGGGAGTACAGATGAGATTTGGAGTGCTGACTAGTGTTGGACATTGGCAGTACTGATAGATGATACAAGCCACCACTTGAGAGCCCGGGATAATTCAAAATAACACAGATTCACAAAAGTGATGCCCCGCGGTATGATCCATTGTGGCCGAGCGTCACGAAAGTGACGCTCCGCGGTTAAGGGGTTAAAATGGCACTGGCACTGGCCGCAGAATTATGTCAGACTGTTTTAAAATGGCACTGGCACACGGCGGGTTAAGAAAGATAATACGTCTGGACTGATGTGTGTCAGAATAGTATTGATACAGCCAAGGAGGTCTTTTGTAATTATCCAGTTATGGCTGCACCAAACTTTAATAAGACATTTAAACTTGCTGTAGATGCTAGTAATGTGGGTGCAGGAGCTGTGTTAATGCAGGATGATGATCATGGCATAGAGCATCCTCTTTGTTATTTCAGTAAGAATTTTTCTGTTCCTCAACGTAATTATTCTGTTATCGAAAAGAAACTATTAGCCCTGATCCTTGCCCCACAGCATATTTCTGTGTATGTTCCTGCATTTGGACCTACTGTCATTGTATATACTGGTCATCACCCACTCAAATTTCTGAATAATTTGAAGATGAAGAATCAGCGATTGACACATTGGAGTTTCTTCCTTCAGCAGTTTCATTTAGATGTTAGACATATTAAGGGTGTTGACAATATTATCGCTGATTGTCATGTTCTTAAGAACGAACTTTCCTAAGGGAAAATCCTTTCTTAGGTATGGGTGTGTTATGTGTGTAAGTATGTATATATTATTTTGTGTATATTGTGCATGTATGTATAGTGTGTGTGTGTATGTGTGCACTGATGCTGTATATGCCAGCATCTACGCACATGCACTCACTATCATGTTATTGCCTGTTTAGTGTGTACACATTTATAAAGTCATAGTTAATTCTGTTTGCTCTTTTGATGCGGGTGTGAATAAAATATTGTTTTTACTATCAGTGCCTTTTGGTGGAGCTTAAAATAACAACATAAAGATTTGTATTCACCAGCAATATTTATAACGTTTGGAGTATGGGGGAGAGATTATTTTGCGTAACACTTTTCTGTATATTTTTCGTCTGGCCTCCAGCTGCATGTTGACCCATGCATGCAGCCAAAGGGCATATAAGGTGGAGAATTTTTGATGGAGATAGAGTGTTTGTGGGATTGGCGTCAGAAGGAATGTTTGGACTGGAGATCGGAGGAGAAGCGGTATTATGTATGTTGTATATATTTCTGAACATCTTTTCACTTCGTATCAGCATCCAATCGCAAGCATTATTGTTATTATTTTTATTTTTGGCAACCGACTGCAGTTCAATTATCTCATATGATTTTATTTCGTTTGTCTGCCAGGTTTGTTCCCAGACTTTAATGTAATTATTCAGGTTATTATCAGGTGGATTGTTTTTCTCATTCTTTTGTGTTTCATTGTCTCATTGTAAAAGATTGTGAATAATACTAGCTTAATATTATATTAGGTATTTTTCATTGTGTTTATTTTGCCCTTCCTTACGTCAGCTAATATTATTTACTTTTGGACCTGTGTTGCGAGATTGGAGTTTTTTTTTTTACTGTTTTTTATCACTTAACTATTTGTTCAGTTCCCATTTTGCTTTGTTTTTCTCAGTTTTTACACAGTCAGATTTAGTTATCTCGTAACTATATATATATATATATATATATATATATATATATATATATATATATATATATATATATATTGTGGAGTAGACTGTAGCACCAGTCGAACAGGGCAGTACTCCCGAGGTGGATGGCAAGCTGGTGATAGGGAGAGCTGGAGCTCCCGTTTCACCAGCCCTCAGGACTTGATCCTGACCATCCCCCTTTGCTGAACCTTTTCAGTGCTTTGATTTACACAGAGAGTAGGCCAGCATACTCTCTTAATACCTCTCCCTTCAACTGTCTACACTACACTACATGCACATAAGACATCACACCTCTATTCCACTCTCTTAGCAATGGGCACTGGAATTTTACTTTCAAAAGAGGTGGTGCCTCGGATTGCCACCACCGGCAGGGTAGGGCTGGTGGCACAGGGTCCTCCTGGTGGTCATCAAGTGACTGTGTCAGCAGCGACTAGTGTGATTTCAGGCCATGCTCGTCAGTGGAGAAGTGAAAATGATGCCTTATTCTTTACCAACATCCGTGGGCTTAATACCAACTTAAATTCAGTCCATTTTTTCCTACAGTTCATATCCCTTCTGGCCCTATTCCTCACAGAACCACAAATCTCACTGTTTACTGAAATATCCCTATATTGTTTACCTGATTACAATCTCCTCACAAACTTCCGTAATAAGGGTGGCACCTGTTGTTATATCAAATCCCAATATGCAGTTGACACTATTTTAAACTTGCACTTCACGCACTTTTGATTACTCGTTGTATAAACTAAACTATCAAAATATCACCAAATACATCTGTGTAGTTTATCGCTCGCCCAATGCTTCTTCTGAATCCAGTGTATTTTATTCCATTTCCACACAGTTGAGTAACCTTAATCTTGCCCTTAACACCGAAATTACCATCTTGGGTGATTTTAACATACATAATGTTGAATGGTTATTGCACTCTGCCAGGACTGACGATGCTGGTCTACAGTGCGAGCTGTTTGCAGAATCGTTTAATCTCACACAACTTGTAAAGCAATCAACCAGAATACCAGATAACCCTGATCATAATGCCCATCTTTTGGATCTGTTCCTGACAAATAATCCAGATCAGTACAGGATAGAGGTATTGTCTCCACCTGGATCCTCTGACCAGAATCTCATCAAAGCCTCATTACTTAGCCCCCACAAACCTCCCCATTCTGAACCTGTCAGGGTGACCCGATGGCACTTTGATAGGGCAAACTGGGATGAATTTAGAAATTATCTTGCTGACATTCCATGGCAGTCTTTCTTCTCTAGTGATATCAATTCTACCCAGTCCCACATTTGCGATTTAATACTAGCTGGTATGGATTTAATCATACCAAGTCAACAATTCGCTAAAAGATCGAACTCTCCAAAATGGTTTTATAGCAACTGTGCCAGAGCAACAGCCCAAAAGTCATCAGCATATAACTATTACTTGAAATAAAAAACATCTGAATCACTCTCTCAATTTAAAATTGCTAGAAACCATGCAAAAGCTGTAATAAATCTTGCTAAATAAAACTTTCTTCAAAACCAAGCATCAAAACTACCTAACAACCCTAATGACAATAGAATATTCTGGTCAACTCTCAATTCTTTCAATAGTAACTTTCACAAGTCATCATCCATTCCCCCACTAAAATCCCCAGATGGCAACATTAAAAATGACCCGGGTGGGAAAGCAGATATCTTTGCCAGTACATTTGCCAGAAATTTTACCTTAGAGGAAGCCAGCCAGAATGTCCCAGCACTAGAACTTGCCTCTCCCGACATTGCTCCACTTAAGATACAGACAAGGTACTTGAAATCCATCCTAGACAATTTACCTACCAACAAAGCTCCAGGCCCAGATGGAATCCTCCCAATTGTTTTGAAAAAGTGTTCCCCAGAACTTGCCTCTGTTCTCGCAAAATTATTCAGACTATGCATATCTACTTGTTCATTCCCTAATTCATGGAAAGAAGCCAATATCCACCCAATTCCAAAGAAAGGAAGTTCCTCTGACCCCTCTGATTACAGACCAATAGGTGTCTCATCTTTTCTTGGTAAGGTATTTGAAACTGTAATTAATAAGCACATAGTTAAACATCTTGAATCCAACAACTTAATTAGTGATAGACAATATGGTTTTCGTCAAGAAAGATCCACCATTGACATACTCAATCTCCTGACTCATACCATCCATCAATCAGGTGACCTACATGGTGAAACTCATGCAGCAGCCCTGGATATTTCTAAAGCTTTCGACAGAGTGTGGCACCGTTCCCTGTTGTCCAAACTCCATTGCTATGGACTAAACTCTTGTTCCTTTGATTTCGTCATATCTCAGCAATAGAAAAATAAGAGTAAAAGTAGATGATGTATATTCCACTTTCCACTCAGTTAACGCCGGCGTGCCACATGGATCATTTCTGGCACCAACCCTGTTCCTCATTCATATTAATGATCTCTTATCTGTCACCGACAATCCCATCCATTCATATGCAGATGACTCAAAACTTCATTGTTCATTCACACTCAGACATCCATTTGCAAAGTCCAATATCTCTAACTCTCACCTCAGTACAGCCATCTCTTTAAATCAAGACATATCCATGATCAGTGAATGGGGACAATACAACCTTGTCTCATTTAATGCTAGTAAAACTAAATATATACAATTTACTAATAGACAGGTATTGCCTGAATCGTATATTCCTTCAATGCTACAGATATTCCCATTTCCAAAAGTATTGAAATTCTCGGCGTCTCGCTTAACAGTGCCCTCAGCTGGACCTCTCATGTCAGATCACTTGCTAAAACCGCCTCAAAGAAACTTGGATTATTGTACAGAGTCCGTAACTTCTTCACTGACGAGCAGTTAGTTATAATTTATAGGAGTCATGTGTGCTCTCAGCTTGAATACTGCTCACCCTTATGGAGCGGATGTGGAAAGGTTGCATTAAAACAAGTAGACAAAATTCAGAACAAAGCTGTTAGAATTATTAATAACCCTCCTATTACTAATAAACTACCTCCCCTACAGGTAAGAAGGAATGTTGCCTCCCTTGCGTTATTTTACAGATATTTCTACAGCAAATGTTCAGACGAAGTTGTGTCCATGGTGCCACCTCTCCATGCCTTCCCTCGCGCTACACGGGCAGCTGGCAGCGCTCATGACTGGAATGTCACTCAGCCATACTGCAGAACTTCTGCCTATCAGAATTCTTTCATTCCCCGAACTGCATCTCTCTGGAACTCGCTTCCCTAGAGTTGTTTCCCTCCAGACTTCAACCTACTGCTGTTCAAGTCTAACTGTTACAGATATTTTATGAACAGTGGACACCAGTAATCTGGTGCATGGATTTGTTTTTTTTTATTCATTTGTTTTTCCTTCCTCTGTTCTATTATTTAAATTATATATATATATATATATATATATATATATATATATATATATATATATATATATATATATATATATATATATATATATATATATATATATATATATATATATATATGATGTGTGTGTGTGTGTGTGTGTGTGTGTGTGTGTGTGTGTGTGTGTTCTTACCTAATTGTTCTTACCTAATCGTATCTTTACAGGAATGAGTCAAGCTCGTACTGTCCCGTGTCTTAAACCATATTTATCGTACATATCCTTAAATTTGTAAATTGTTTTGGCACACACTATTTCATTCGGTAGTTCATTTCACTGATCAATTGCTCTTTTTGGGAAATTGAATTTCCTCACGTCTTTATTACCTCTCTTCTTATGCAGTTTTTTGCAGTGTCCTCTTGCTGATGCTTCCTCATATGTTAAGTAATCATTTATGTCTATTTTCTCCTTCCTTGATATGCATTTATATAGCATTATCATATCACCTCTTTTCCTTCTCTCCTGTAGTGTTGGTAGATTCAGTTTATTTAGTCTTTCTTCATAGCTTAGATCCTTTAAGCTTGGTATCCATCTTATAGCGGCCCTTTGAACTTTTTCAATCTTGTCTATGTGTTTTTTGAGATAAGGACTCCAGACTACTGATGCATACTCCAGGGTTGGTCTGATGAATGATGTTATTATCCTTCTTAGCATGTCTTCTTTTATGTATGTGAATGCTGTTCTCATATTTGCAAGCAGTGTATACATGTTCCGTACCTTCTCACTGATGTGGTCAGCCGGAGATAGTCTGTTATTGATAATCACACCTAGGTCCTTCTCTCTTTCTGATGTGTGTAGGGTTTTATTTCCTAACGTATAATCCCAATCAGGTCTTTTTCCACTTTTACCAAACTTGATTACATGACACTTGCTCCACACTGAATTCCATTTGCCATGTATTACTCCATTCATGAAGTTTCTTTAATTCTTCTTGTAGCCCTTTACAAGAGTCAGTGTTAGTAATTCTCCTTTGTATTTTTGCATCATCTGCAAACATATTTAGATAGCTTTCATTTCCAGTGTTACTGTCTATGTCATTTATATACACTAAAAACATGATTGGTGCCAGCACTGAGCCCTGTGGTACTCCACTAGTCACTTCTTTCCATGATGAGTAGTTTCCCCTTAGTATTATTCTCATTTCTCATTTTATGAGAAAATCTTGCATCCAACAAAACAGTTTGCCTCGAATTCCTCCTTCATGATACAGTTTCCATAAAAGTCTTTGGTGTGGTACTGTGTCAAATGCTTTCTTGAAATCTAAATAGATACTGTCCACCCATCCTTCTCTTTCCTGTATTGTGTTTGTTACTCTGTCATAGTAGCTCAGCAGATTAGTAACACTGATATTCCTTTTCTGAAACCAAACTGTCTTTCTGTTATCATATTGTGTTCTTCTAGATGATTTACCCAAGCTTTTCTTATAAGCTTTTCTAATACCTTGCTTACAACACTGGTCAGTGATACTGGTCGGTAGTTGAGTGGATTTTGTCTATTCCCTTTCTTGAATAAGAGGACAATACTTGCTTTCTTCCAAATATCAGGTACTTTTCCTTGACTCAAGGATTTCTTGAACATTAAAAATAATGGTTTACTTAACTCCTTTGCACATTCTCGTAGCACCCAACATGAAATTTCATCAGGACCATTTGCTTTTCCTCTGTCTAATTTACTTAACTCCTCCTGTATTACTTTTTCTAATATTTGTATATCTGGTAGTATGTGTGAGCATGCATGTTCCACATAGTCCCTATCTAAATTTTTTTCTTCTGTAAAATCTGATTGGAAATTCTTATTTAGTGCTTCACAGATATCTTTCTCTTGTGTATAGGTGTTTCCCTCGTCCGTAATGGATTGTATTATATCTTTTAATTTGATTTTGGTTCTGATGTAGCTGTAAAGTAGCTTCGGTTGATCACTACTTTTATTCGTGATATCCTCCTCAAACTGTTTTTGGGCTTCCCTCCTTATTCTTGTATAATCGTTTCTTCCCTGTTTGTAATTATTTTATGCCCTTTCACTATTGTGTCTTCTGTATCTATTCCACAACAAACTTCTTTCTTTTGATTTTTTACATTCTCTATTGAACCATTTCTGTATTTTCTTATCTGCTTCTTTGTGATGTGGGATGTACATCTGGACTCCTATTTCATAAAATTCACAGAATTTTTTATATCTATCTATCTATCTATTGCCAGACGCCTCAATCCCGTTTGGGGTGGCCACAAACAAATCGCCTCCATGTCGCCCTGTCCCCCGCCATTTCACTGCCCCGCTCCCAACTCACACCCCCCTCTCTCATATACCTCTCCACCCCATCCCTCCATCTCATCCTCGGCCTCCCCCTCCCTCTTCCCCCCTCCACCTCACTCACATACACTCTCTTCGTCAGTCTTTCACCCTCCATCCTCTCTACATGGCCAAACCACCTCAGTGTGTTCCTCATAACGCTTCCTATCACATCCACATCCACACCACAACAGTCCTTTATATCCTCATTCGTCAGCCTGTCTCTCCATGTGACTCCACAGGCTTCTCTTAAGTAACTGATTTCCACTGCTCTCACTCTTGACTTGTGTCCTTCCAACAACGTCCAAGCTTCACTTCCGTACGTTAGAGTTGGTATCACAATACTGTCATGTAGTAACTTTTTCACTTCCATGCTCACTTCCCTGTTTCTTATCACTGCTTTCAAAGAACAAGCAACCTTTCTTCCCTGCTGTACCCTTTCAAGCACTTCACCCTCCAAACCTCCATCCCACCCAAGTACTTAACCCGCCCCGTCCCGACCACTTTTTCACCACTGGTACCCCCCAATCCCGACCATTTTTCGACCCTTTTTTTTTTTTGCTAAAACTTTCGCTTTTGGTCAGAAACAATGGTCAGTGGCAAAGAAATTGTTCCCTGGGGTCCATAATTACTTAAACAGGTATGCCTTGGTCCCACCTGGCCCCGTGTTCTCCGTAGGCGATCTGAGCCTCTAACGTTTTCTATGGTATTATAAGTCTGGGAAACCAATGAAAGTAAGTAGATATGTATTTATTACAAACATAAAAACATGTGATAAAAGAGTATATTGGATTTTATACAAAAATAGAGCAGAAATAAGCATTGTACCATCGTGCGAAACGAGCAAAATCGGGCAACTTGGTCACGTTGAATCGCTAACATTCGAAAATCATGATACATATCATTTTTTTTACTTACATAATACTTCTACAATAACATTATACCATTTTACATTTTATTGAACTGTTTTTACGTATTCACAGGCCTTTTGATAACATTTAGGCAAAGAAAACAAGGACCCTGTTCCCGGACCATCCACCTCAGCTAACACATTCTCATGCAGACGACAATGATCCTGATCTTGTGCACCTGCCGTCACTCTGGAGTTGCCTAATGCTCTGGACCACATAAAGTCCAGGAACCACAGTCCTGTCCACATCTCTGCTGCTGAAGCATGTGTATACAAGGATCATTCAGTTATGGCTTTGAACAGGCAGAGCATCCATTGGGGGTGCAAATCAAGGCCAATGGCAAACTGGCAGTAGCTCTTTGCTCATCCATCAATCCTTGTGTTCTGCTCACTATTCTCTGGGACAGTAGGTTGTTTGCTGATGAACCTGGCCAAGAAATGTTCAAATATTTACCCATCCTGGTGTTTGGAGAGGGAATTGTGAAGCTGTTGATCATCCCCACATTGTGATCAGGAACAGGAACTGCCATGGTGGAGGTGATCATTGCTACCCTGCAAGAATGGGACCTGGTGGATTTGGTGACAAACATGACCTTCAACACAACTGCTAGCAACACTGGAATTCTCTCTGGGGCCTGCACTCCCCTGCATTCCCCTGCAGGAAGCACATCAGTGAGATCTGCATCCAGAAAATCTTAACAGTCTGCACTTGCATCATCATATTTGAGCCGGACATCCCTCTCTTCAAGTGTTTCAAGCAGGAATGGACCTTCATTGTAGCTTATCCCTTGAAGCTGCTCGCCAACCTTCCTCCCAGTTGCAACGAGGTCATTACCTTCTGCCATCTTCATCCCACCAGCCAACAGCCACAGGAAGATTACTGGGAGAAGCTCGAGCTCAAAGTGGAGTTCCTCCTCATCGCTTCCACATTCCACGACCTGGCACCTACCACCTTGCCCGTTGGATGGCAAAGTCATTTACTTAGTCAAGATTTACTTCTTTTGCAGGCAGTTTAAGCTCACTGTGCAAGAGCTTGCCTTATTGGAGTGGTTTGTCATAATTGTCATTAAGATTTAGGTCCCATTCTGGTTCACAGCACCAGTTGCCACATCTACTTCTCAGAATGACCTCAAGTTCTTCAAGACATCCTGAACTATGGTGAATTGGACTTCTCATCCACTGCTGCGAAGGCCTTCAGTCCTCATCTCTGATACCTCTTAGGAGCTGGTTGGCCTGGCATTCTTCGACTAGTCCCTCGACTTCGAAATGAAAAGGGCCATTGTCACAACTCTGGAGGACAAGAGGGTGATGAGCCTGAGAAGAGAAGGACTCTGGAGCTGTTTGTGTCTGTCATTTGAGTGAAGAACATCCCTGATTTTGTAACAAGCACCACTCGCTGCCTTCTATTTTTCCTTGGCTCCTCCACTGGGTTCCTGGATGTCGACCCAACTATGTGGGTTGAACAAGATGATTACAAGAAAGCTAAGCAATGCCTCAAGTCACTGAAAGTCATGAATATTTGCTGGGTGAACATTTGCACTCCTTGTCATTTCCAGAAGATGAGAACCAGCAGCAATTTCTGTTCCAGGTCATAGAGGCTCACTGTCAGTGAATCCCAGACACTTAAAAGGCAACAATGACCTCTCAAACTAGGCAGCAATGAGTGGGGGATCGGTTCCCATGACATCCCCCCAACGAGAGACAAATACTTACACTGTGAGGGGGACCTCAACGTACCAGCGGAGTATTCAGCCCAGATGTCACCGAGTGTGAACTTCTGGGTCTATGTGGCACCAGAAAATACTACAGTGGAAGACTGAAATTTTGCATGGAGGGTTTTTGTACCAACAGGAGCAAAACTGCAAGGTGGCTCATAAGAAATCTAGAACATCGAAATAAAGACCATTCTAATCTCTCTCTCTCTCTATATATACCTCTGGGAGTAGGGCTTTTTTTTCAAGAATACTCCCCCAGTATCCCTGCTTGTCGTAAAAGGCGACTAAAAGGGTTGGCGGAGGGTTAGTGCCCCTCCCAGGAAAACAACTAACTAAAAAAACAAACAATAAGCCTCGGACAAGGACTGACCAAACGATGACGACCAAGGACCGGACAAAGGACATGGTTATCGGAACGTGGAATGTAAGGGGAGCGAATGATGAGGTGAAAGAGAGAGAGATTGTCCAGGTGCTTGAGGGTGCCAAAGTGGATGTATGTGGAATAACTGAAACAAAATGGAGAGGAGAAAGTGTGAGAGAATGGGAGTATGGATAGGGTATATGTGCAGGAGTAGGTGAGAATGAGAGGGCAAAGGAAGGAGTATGTATAGTTGTGAGTAAAAGTTGCAAGAGGAGCATAAGACAGTATGGATCAGTTGGGTCAAGGATTGTGTGGGTAAAGTTGAAAGTTGGAATACAAATGTGGGCGATTGTGTGTGTATGCGCCAATGCAAGATCGTGCTAGAAGAGTGAGAGAAGAGTTCTGGACAAATGTAGAATTGTGCATGGAAAAGTTTGGAAGGAATGAGAGAGTGTTTTTGATTGATGATATGAATGGTAAAGTTGGAATGTGAAGGTGGATGGAATACTTGGTGAGTGGGGTGTGCTTGCTGAGATAGATGAGAATGGGAGTGCGTTAGTGGACATTTGTGCTGGGAGGGGGTTGGTGATAGCCAATACCCTCTTCAGGCATAAAATGATCCACAGGTATACATGGCGAGTGATGAGAAGGGTGGGTGATGAACTGAATGAAAGGAAGGCAATGATTGATTATGTGTGTGTGGATGAAAGCGTGCGAAGATGTGTAATGGATGCAAGAGTTTACAGAGGCTGGGGGAGTGGACTTTCTGACCACTACTTGGTGGTGGCCAGAATTAGAATTCAAGTAAGATGGAGGAATAGAAGAAGGGAAAGACGAGAGGAAGGAGTAGTTGCAAGGAGAGTGGAAAGGTTACAAGAGGATGAGAAAAAGGCAGAGTATAAGACAGAAGTGGAGGAACGATTGGGCAAATATGAATTGGAGCAGATGGGAGACGTGGAAGGTGTGTGTAGGATATTTACAGAAGAAATATGTGCAGCATGTGATGTGGTGTGTGGAAGGAAGAGAAGACGGAGGGGGGTGCAAGGAACAGCGTGGTGGACTGAAGAGGTGAAACAGGCTGTGGCACAAAAGAAGAAAGCATACAATGAATGGATGAGAAATAAGGACGTGGAAGAAGTTGAGAGGCGGAAGAGAGAGTAATATGTAGAAAGAAAGAGAGAGGTGAAAAGATTAGTAAGAGAGAATAAGAAGAGAGTGGATGAGAAATTTGGAAGGAATTTGAGTGTAAAGTGGAGGGACTGTAAGAAAATGTTCTGGAAAGAGGTGAAAAGAGTAAGACAGGGTGGAAGTGAAGTTAGCAGGAGAGTGAAAGATAAAAATGGTAGATTACTAGTGGAGAAGGGAGAAAAAGTGAGCAGATGGAGAGAACACTTTAAGGAATTGTTGAACGTAGAGGATGGAAGTAATGCGAGTATAAGTGGCTGGGGAATGGCTGGGAGAAGGAGGAAGGTGAGAAGACAGGAAGAAATCAGTAGGATAGAAGTTGTGGAAGCAATGAAGAAAGTTAAATCGGGGAAAGTCCCAGGAATTGATGGAGTGTGTGGTGAAATGCTGAAGCATTGGGGAGAGATAGTAGTAGAATGGATGTGGAAGATGTGCAGATTGGCCTGGGAGGAAGGTAGAGTCCCGGAGGATTGGAAGTCGGGTATAATTATTCCCTTGTACAAAGGAAAAGGGGAAAAAGAAGTGTATGGTAATCATAGGGGCATTTGTCTTCTTAGTATAATAGGAAAAGTGTATGGTAGGATACTTAATGACAGAGTTAGAGAAAGAACAGAGAAATTAGTTGGAGAAGAACAGGGAGGCTTTAGGAAGGGAAGAGGTTGTGTAGATCAGATATTCATTCATAGATCTTAAGTGGAAAAGTTTCTAGAGAAGGGAAAGAAGTTGTAAGCGGCTTTCATGGATTTGGAGAAAGCATATGACAGGGTGGATAGACAAGGATTGTGGAAAGTGTTAAGAATATATGGAGTAGATGGGAAGTTGTTGAATGCTGTGAAGAGTATGTACGATGGTGCGAAGGCTGCAGTGCGTGTAGATGGTGAACTAAGTGAATTTTTCTCTTTAAAAGTTGGGTTGAAACAGGGATGTGTCATGTCTCCATGGTTGTTCAATCTGTACATGGATGGGGTAATAAAAGAGGTACAGGGTAGGGTTGTGGATGTTGGAGTGGCCCTGGTGGGAGGGGGTGGTGTTTGGAAACTCCTTGTGCTGTTGTTTGGAGATGATAATGTGTTGTTGAGTGAAGACGAAGGGGAGCTGCAAGGCTTGGTGGATGAGTTTGGGAGAGTGTGTAAGAAATGGAATCTAAAGGTGAATGTAGGGAAGAGTAAAGTGATGGTCTTTGAGAGAGGCGAAGTCAGTGAATGTACAGCGAGGCTGGATGGTGAGGAATTGGAAAATGTGAGTACATTTAAGTACTTGGGTAGTTTGATGAGTAAGGATGGAAGTTTGGAGGGTGAAGTGCTTGAAAGGGTACAGCAGGGAAGAAAGGTTGCTGGTTCTTTGAAAGCAGTGATAAGAAACAGGGAAGTGAGCATGGAAGTGAAAAAGTTACTACATGACAGTATTGTGATACCAACTTTAACGTACGGAAGTGAAGCTTGGACGTTGTTGGAAGGACACAAGTCAAGAGTGAGAGCAGTGGAAATGAGTTATTTAAGAGGAGCCTGTGGAGTCACATGGAGAGACAGGCTGACGAATGAGGATATAAAGGACCGTTGTGGTGTTGATGTGGATGTGATAGGAAGCATTATGAGGAACACACTGAGGTGGTTTGGCCATGTGGAGAGGATGGAGGGTGAAAGACTGATGAAGAGAGTGTATGTGAGTGAGGTGGAAGGGGGAAGAGGGAGGGGGAGGCCGAGGATGAGATAGAGGGTTGGGGTGGAGAGGTATATGAGAGAGGGGGGTGTGAGTTGGGAGCGGGGCAGTGAAATGGCGGGGGACAGGGCGACTTGGAGGCGATTTGTTTGTGGCCACCCCAAACGGGATTGAGGCGTCTGGCAAGATATATATATATATATATATATATATATATATATATATATATATATATATATATATATATATATATATATTGTTACATAGCCTATGATTTCATCATCCTTTGCGTAATTCTAACGTACAGTATGCTGCATGTTTGATCACGAGAGTGTTCTACCTCCCCCCTTCTACCCTTATACTAGCGTAAGTCGTTCTTTCTGTTTTTCAGAGCAGGATTGTCAACTCTTTGTCCTCTATGGCTTCATTTGCGCATCCTTCTTACAAGTTGTATCAAGCTCTGCCGGCCCCTATATAATGAGCTCAGTCTCTGCATTATTGCCACTTAGATTTACTCCTCATTTTGTTCACATCTCTGTCCTCCCCTGTACAGTTGTTATTATTGTGAGTGCTCAGGAAGTCTCCAACCATCTAGCAGCTGTGTAATTTGAGTATAAGTGTTATTACATTTTTTCTTGTACTGTATAGCATAAGGTGTTAATTCGTAGGCCCAGTAAGGTTTTTGTGCTTAATGTAAAGTCTTATTGTCAGTCATTATTAATAATATTTTGTATCTGTAATGATATATCTTGCATTCACTGAGTATTATCTAGTATTCTCATGTTATCAGGGCTGACTTAGATAAATTTACTCTTGCTAATTTCGTGTTAATAGAGGCTATTGCTGTTAACCATATATTTAACCAGTTTTTTTGCCATTACATTATCCTTATGAGTCCTGAATGTTTTGTTGTTAGTTTGAGCATTAAACTTTAACTTGTAATTTTACCTAACTTTTATTTTGAACCTGGACCTTTACGGGACAGTAGTGATTATTAGTATTCTCACTTAAAGTGTACATTATCTTTCTCTGTTCCGTAACATAAATTTGGCGACCTCTTATCAGGATATTCAGGATATTATCATAAGGATATTGCTTGATATTTTGTGACTGTGATTTATTCATGATGTCTACTATTACTACGCTTGATGAAGCCAAAGATTTTTTGTCAAATGTGCAAACAGTGTGTGATGTAGAAAACAGAACAAAGAATGAACTTAAGCTTGTTGCTCAACAATTGGGAATTGCAGTTCACTCTCATCATTCTAAAGACCAAATTGTTGGCATGATTAATAAAAGCTTGTTTAACCCGCGCCGTCCCGAGGACGTACTTCCACGTCCTCACGTTTTGTCACAGCTAATCCCGAGGACGTTCTTCAGCGTCCTGCAATTGCAAGGTTCATAATTTCCACAATTTTCAATTTTTGCGAGTCATTTTTGGTATGTATACACGGGACACCTTCCTCAACAAGATGCCAGGCAGAGACAATGCCTTACCCAGCATGACCCTCCTCCCCCCCCCCGCATGCCCTTTTCTCAGCAATTCACCTGTTATCAGTGACCTGGCCAGTATAGCCATGTCATGCCACGGTACGAAATTCAGGGCCAGAGTGATTCCCCAATCAATGACAATGTGGAGGACAAACTTTACATAGCATTAGAGGAAGAAACAGTTAGAAATGATGATCAGGTAATGTGGCAAAAAAAGGCCAGGTATTAGTGAGTGAAACAATGCTTATAATGCCTATATTACTGCTTGAAAACCAATATACTCTTGTACTACATATAAATTCGTAACAGTAAATAAATAAATACCATTTATGAGTGGTGTGAAATAGTTATCCTCCCATAGAACTCGTTTTCTTTGGTGCCAGCCTGATAGAAAACCCAGTAAGGTAAGGAGGCTCTCCTACCTGTAATGAGTATTTTAAACCTCAGGTGAGTGATTTCTCTATTAATTTTCGATGTTTCTCATTACCAGTAATGAGTATTTTAAACCTCAGGTGAGTGATTTCTCTATTAATTTTCGATGTTTCTCACCAAAAGCGAAAGTTTTAGCAAAAAAAAAAAGGGTCGAAAAATGGTCGGGTTTGGGTGGTACCAGTGGTCAAAAAGTGGTCGGGACGGGGCGGGTTAATGTAATTCCTCCAAATGAGCAAACGCAGATTGAAATAGCTAAGTTACAGCTAGCCCTGCAGGAGGTTCGTGTTAAGGAGGCTGAATTTCAAGCACGTGCTAAGGAGGCTGAGTCTCAGGCTAAGGAGGCGGAGTCTCAGGCTCGTATTCACGAGGCTGAATTTCAGGCAAATGCTCGTATTCAAGAGGCACAGGTACAGGCTCAGGCACAAATTGAACTTGCTAGGATTCAGGCAGACCATGAGTATCGCATGAAACAAGGTGGAACTGGATCATCTAGCTCTGATGATTTTGATGTGGCTAAAAATGTTAAACTTGTCCCTCCTTTTAATGAATCTGATTTAACAAAGTATTTTCAGTTGTTTGAGAGGATAGCTACAGGTTTTAATTGGGCCAAAAAGTATTGGCCAGTACTCCTTCAAACTGTTCTCACCAGTAAAGCTCAAGTAACTTATGCATCTTTGCCTCAGGATCAATCTGATAATTATGATGTAGTTAAGAGCTTGATTCTTAAGGCCTATGAGCTTGTTCCTGAAGCCTATAGAGTAAAATTTAGGACAACTTATAAACAAGATAAGCAATCCCATGTTGAGTATGCAAAAATCAAAGAAGATCTGTTAGAGCAGTGGTTAAATTCTAAGAATTTGGATTCTGATTTTGACAAATTTAAGCAAATGATTTTGCTGGAGGACTTCAAAAGGTGTATTAGTAAAGATGTAAGCCTATATCTTGATGAGAAAAGAATAGATAATTTGTCTGATGCTGCAGTTTTAGCTGATGAATATGTTCTCACTCACAAGAGATATTCTACAGAAAGAAGGAAAGCTGAGAGTAAGTACGTTGCCTCTACTCAGAGTACAGGTAACAGGAAAGAGAGTAAAGATGATGTTTCTCAGGAAGTAAATACCAGCATCACCTCTAGATTTCAGAAAAGTAAATGTACTTATTGTAGTAAGCTTCGTCATACTACGGAGAAGTGTTTCAGGAGTCAGCGTGATGTGAACAAAAAGGAGTCTTTAAATATTCAGTCAATTGGTCTAGTGTCCACTCTTGAGAGTTCCCAGAATTCTTTAACCGAGTTAACTGAACCTGCTTTGAGGGGTAACTTAAATTCTCATGATGGAGCTCCTCTTTTGAACAGTAACGTGGGTGACACTCTCAAGAGTTCATGTGCTAATTTCATGTCTGATGGTTTTCTCAGTCGTCTGGACAATAATGACAGGAAATGAGTTAAAATATATTGTGATACAGGTGCTTGCAAATCCCTTATGCTGACCAGTGTTCTAGGCTCTAATGTTAATTCCTCTGATGAAACTGTAATCTTACAAGGTGTAGGGAATAATTGCTTCTCTGTCCCTCTGTGCAGAGTGAATTTAGAGTCTGGTTTTGCTAATGGTTCCGTTATGGTTGGGTTGGTTGAGACACTCCCAATGTCAGGTGTAACTTTCTTACTTGGAAATGATATTGGCGGAAGTCAAGTGTGTCCAGCTCCTCAGTTGTCTAGTGAGCCAGTGACTGCGACCCAGGATTGTGGTGTCCCTGATGTGTTCCCTGTATGTGCTGTCACTAGGGCTAAGTCTAAAGTTACTGGTGATTTAGAGGATAATGATGATGATGATGTTATCCTAGCTGACACTTTTCTTGCTGATTTGGACCACTCACCAGATGAGGCAGTACCCCGTAGTGTTGATAATTTGTCTCGTCAAGAGTTGGTTGAGTTGCAGGTTGCTGACCCTGAGTTGAAAGGTCTAGCTAACTCTGCTTGCAGTGAGGAAGAGTCAGCTGGTGCTTCTACTTGTTATTATATAAAGTCAGGAGTACTTATGAGGAAGTGGAGACCCCCAACAGCATCAGCTGACTGTGAATGGGAGGTTGTACATCAAGTTGTCATCCCTCGTGTTTGTAGGCAGGATATCATTAGAGTGGCTCATGATTCCAGTTTGGCAGGACCCCTTGGAGTGAGGAAGACTGTGGCACGCATTTGGAAACACTTCTACTGGCCAGGTATCTTCAGGGATGTTTCCTGGTATTGTAAGTCTTGTCACACCTGTCAAGTTGTGGGGAAGTGTAATCAGACCGAAAAGGTTGCACCTCTAGTTCCCATTCCTCCTTTTGAGGCGCCATTCACCCGTGTGTTGGTGGATATTGTGGGCCATCTTCCTAAGACTTCTTCAGGATATTCTTATGTGTTGACCTTGATTGATATGGCTACTCGTTATCCTGAAGCCATTCCACTTAGAAATATCTCAGCAAAGAACGTGGTTAAGGAAATGCTAGGGTTCTTCACAAAGTTTGGTCTGCCCAAGGAGGTACAGTCAGACTGGGGAAGTAATTTCATGTCAAATGTTTTCAAGCAGTCTCTGAAAGAGTTGGGCATCACCCAGATCACGTCCTTAGCTTACCATCCCCAGACTCAAGGAGCATTGGAGAGATACCATCAAACACTCAAATCGATGCTCAAGAAATACTGTTTGGAACATCAGAAAGACTGGGATAAAGGTCTTCCATTCGTTGTGTTTGCCGCAAGAGAATCTCCAAATGAATCACTGGGCTTCTCACTTTTTGAACTACTGTTTGGCCATGAAGTAAAAGGACCCCTTAAGCTACTCAAGGAATGCTGGCTGTCAGAGGAAGATGACGTCAAAATGCTGGAGTATGTGATGAAGTTCAAAGAACGGCTGTCTACTGCTTTACAGCTGGCGAGAGAGAATATAGGAGCTGCTCAGGAGAAGATGAAAACTTGGTATGATAAGAAGTCCAGGTTACGCCACTTTCAGCCAGGAGATCAGGTTTTGATTCTGCTACCGGTGCATGGGCAACCTCTTCAAGCCAAGTTTAGTGGTCCTTATTTCATGGAGAAGAAACTCAGTGATGTCAACTATGTCATCGCCACACCAGATCGTAGAAAGAACAAGCAACTTTATCACATCAACATGCTAAAGTTATATCACAGGCGAGACGAAAATAATCCAGTCTGCACTGTAGCTGTTCCACCCGAGTCTGCAAGTGATGCTCTCCCATGCAGTATGAGCCTGAGTGATAGTTTGGGGAAGAATCCTGATATCATGAATGATCTCCAGACTAAGCTTTGTCATCTACCTCCCGAGGAAAGGCAGGAGTTTTCGGCATTACTGCAGGAGTACCCGCAAGTGTTCCGTGCCACTCCAGGAAGAACCAGTGTGTTGATGCATGATGTCGATGTTGGAGACGCAAAGCCAATTAAACTGCCTCCTTACCGTGTGAACCCAGTGAAAGTTCCTCTCATCCAGAAGGAGCTTGGCTACCTGTTGGACCACAAGATGATTGAGCCCTGTCAGAGCGAGTGGAGTTCTCCTGTCACTCTAGTCCCTAAGCCAGGTGGGTCACAGCGGCTTTGCATTGACTACAGATGTGTTAATCAAATAACCAAAACAGACACTTACCCTCTCCCTCGTGTGGAAGATTGCATAGACAAGATCGGAAAGGCTATGTACATAAGTAAGTTTGATTTGTTAAAGGGATACTGGCAAGTACCTATGACTGAACGTGCTAGGGAGATCTCATGTTTTGTAACACTAGGAAAGACTTTTGCATGTTCTGTAATGCCATATGGTATGAAGAATGCACCAGCCACATTTCAGAAGCTCATGAATGTTGTAACAGAGGGTTTGGCAGGGTGTGTTGTTTATACTGATGATGTATTAATCTTCAGTGACAACTGGAAAGATCACCTATGCCATGTCAGTAAATTTCTTGAGCGTTTGGTTCAGGCTAATCTTGTAGCTAATTTATCAAAGTGTGAGTTTGGTCAAGCTAAAGTTCAGTACCTTGGGTACGTAATTGGTGATGGACATGTTGCACCACCTGGAGCTAAGGTTCAGGTTATAAGTGATCTTCCCAGACCTAAAAGTAGGAAAGAGCTACAAAGATTTTTGGGAATTGTAGGTTATTACAGAATATTTCTTCTTAACTTTTCAATTCTTGTATGACCACTTACAGACCTACTGAAAAAGGGAGTTAAATTTGTCTGGACCGATAACTGTGAATCCTCTTTCACCAAACTTAAAGCTATCCTATTAAGTCAGCCTGTGCTGGCTACTCCAAATTTTGCTAAGCCTTTTAGGATGGCTGCTGATGCAAGTGATACAGGAGCTGGGGCTGTTTTGCTGCAAGAGGATGATCAGGGTATTGAACACCCTGTATCTTATTACAGTAAGAAGTTCACTCCACCTCAAAAGAACTACTCCACTATTGAAAAAGAGCTTTTGGCCTTGATTTTGGGTTTACAGCATTTTTCATTTTATTTGTGTTCTGGTTTTGAGCCCATAGTCATTTATACCGATCATAACCCACTGAAATTCCTTAGTAAGTTTAAAGATAAAAATCAGAGATTGACAAGATGGAGTCTACTTCTTCAGGAGTATTCATTAGACATACAACATGTCAAGGGGAAAGAAAATGTTATTGCAGATTGCTTATCTAGACTTTAGACAGATTGTTTTAGAGTAATAAGAAATTTCCTTTGTAAATTTCTTTTTTCTTTGTGGGGAGGTGTTACATAGCCTATGATTTCATCATCCTTTGTGTAATTCTAACGTACAGTAAGCTGCATGTTTGATCACGAGCGTGTTCTACCTCACTCCCCCCGTCCTCCCTTATAGTAGCGTAAGTCGTTCTTTCTGTTGTTCAGAGCAGGATTGTCAACTCTTTGTCCCCTATGGCTTCATTTGCGCGTCCTTCTTACAAGTTGTATCAAGCTCTGCCGGCCCCTATATAATGAGCTCAGTCTCTGCATTATTGCCACTTAGATCTACTCCTCATTTTGTTCACATCTCTGTCCTCCCCTGTACAGTTGTTATTATTGTGAGTGCTCAGGAAGTCTCCAACCATCTAGCAGCTGTGTAATTTGAGTATAAGTGTTATTACATTTTTTCTTGTACTGTATAGCATAAGGTGTTAATTCGTAGGCCTAGTAAGGTTTTTGTGCTTAATGTAAAGTCTTATTGTCAGTCATTATTAATAATATTTTGTATCTGTAATGATATATCTTGCATTCACTGAGTATTATCTAGTATTTTCATGTTATCAGGGCTGACTTAGATAAATTTACTCTTGCTAATTTCGTGTTAATAGAGGCTATTGCTGTTAACTATATATTTAAACTGTTTTTTTGCCATTACATTATCCTTATGAGTCCTGAATGTTTAGTTGTTAGTTTGAGCATTAAACTTTAACTTGCAATTTTACCTAACTCTTTTATTTTGAACCTGGACGTTTACGGGACAGTAGTGATTATTAGTATTCTCACTTAAAGTGTACATTATCTTTCTCTGTTCCGTAACAATATATATATATATATATATATATATATATATATATATATATATATATATATATATATATATATATATATATATATATATATATATATATATATATATATATATATATGCTGTTATCCTTATAGCCCAGGAAGGTGGTAATAATCTTAACACTCAGGGTGGTATACCATATGACCCATCTTTTTTGTTGCATTTTAATCATTTTATCTGATCTGAGACCTCCTGCAGAGCTATAGGGTCATCTAACACTGGTATGTAAATGTAATTCTGCAAAAAAAATGACACCTGTTGGGTTTGTAGATATGATCAAAACATTTCTTAAATTCTATGTCTGTGGGCAGTAGGGTAGCATTAGGTGTGACAGGGGTGTGGTTTACTTCACCGGGCCAGTTAATTGCATGCCATAGCTGAGCATCATCGTTATCCTGTAAAAGACGGTCCGTTCTGTCTCCCAGATCGTCCCGGTCGGGAGTGTAACCTTGAACCTGACTATCATAAGTACATCCTGTTACAACCTCAATGCGGTCTAGGGGATGGTGGAGGCAGGAACAATCTTATTTTAGATCCTTGCTCAGAACCCATCCAAGCAGGGAAATATATATTGGAAAATGAATAAGAAAACAAGAGTATCATTCTTAATTTAATATTACTTTAAGACAAACCCACAATTAACGTATACACATCACAATGAATAATTACAAAATATACAAAATGAAACAAAGTTGAACAGGGTCAAGTTAACACAAAAGCTTAGCAGTCTGTACTGCAGTGATGAGTACTAGCTCAAAGACTAGCACTGACTTCCAGAAGTCGTGGAGGAGATTATTTACCCCCCAGCTGGTCTGCCACTGGCCAGAAGCAAGACCATCCAGATGATGACTGGTTCTCCCACCGGTAGTTTAAGAAAGCTGTCCAGGTAGGAGGAGGTAGTTTGCAAGATAGTTTGTATAAACCGGCTTAAACAACATCTGGGATTTCCGGCCTAATTTAAGTCATTCCTGGGGTAAGATGGTAGGGCCGTGACACCTCTCCTCAAAAGATAATGCTTCCCAGAGGAAGACTTAAGGAGAGGGTGAGGACTGTTGAGGCAGGAAAGCTCAGGACAGGGTATCCACCAAGATGTTCTGTGTACTGCTTATATGTCGCATTTCCACAGGGTACTGTTGACGAAAGAGGGACCAGCGTATGAGACGCTGGTTGGTGTGTTTTACTCTCTGAAGGAATATCAAACGGTTGTGGTCTGTATAAACCAACAACGGCTCCACCCCAAAGACGTAGCAGCTGAACTTGTGTAGGGCATTGGTGAGCCTCATCAGCTCCTTCTCAACTGTACTGTTGGTGTGTTGATGGGGCTTCAGTTGAGAGGAGTGGTAGCAGACAGGGTGCATGGTATGTAGGAGGACTACTGGGCCTTGAGTGCAGGCTGTGTAGCCTATGCCCAGAGTCAGACACATTAAAAAAAAAAAAAAAAAAAAAAAAAAAGAGGCCATCATCTGGTTGGGGCCGCAGCAACACTGCTCCCGTCCCAGTCTCACATGCATCTACATGCAGGACAAATGATAAGGAGAAATCAGGAGACATCAGCACAGGTTCAATAGTTAGGAAGTCTTTAAGGGCACCAAATGCCTGCTGACAATCATCACTCCAATGAAACTACCTTGTTACTAGTTAACCTTGTTAGGGGAGAGGCATCAGAAGCAAAGTTGGGACAAAATCTACGGTAGAACCCTACCATACCTAGAAAGCGTTGAACCTCTTTTCTATTGGTAGGAATGGGAAAAGATATGATGGCTTCTACATTAGCTGTTTTGGGCTTAACTACTCCATTTCCCACAATATGTACCAAGTAAGTAACAGTTGCTGAGAAGAACCTGGATTTTGACAAATTAACAGTTAAGTTCCATTCACTCAAGGCCTTGAAAACCTTATCCAGTCTGTGATGATGTTGCTCTAAGTTATCCGCCACCACCAGAATATCGTCAAGGTAGACGCTAACTCCAGGGAAACCTCCTATAACTCCATTCACGATCCACTGAAAAGTACTAGGAGCATTCCGTAGACCAAACAGCATCACTGTGTACTCGAATAACCCAAAGGGAGTAATGAAAGCAGAGATCTCCTGGGCATTCGGAGTGATTGGTAGCTGGTAATACCTCTGCAACAAATCTATTTTCGTCACATACTTAGCCTGTCCCACACTATCAACCAGATCATCTACACGAGGCAGAGGATAGGCATCAGGTACTGTCAAAAGATTTACTTGCCAATAGTCTGTACAGAACCCTATACTCCACCTTCTTTCGGTACGAGAAGTGAAGGAGATGCCCAAGGGGAACAGCTGGGTACGGCCAAGTTGTTTTGCAGGAGATAGTCGACTTCTTGACGCATCAGTAGTCTTCTTAGGACCTATCCGATAGACAGGTTGTTGTATGGGATGAGCTTCTGCGACCAATGTGATATCATGGTGAATGTATGGACACCTCTTAGGCAGTGTTGCCACACGTATGATAATTATTGTATACCTAAGATAGTATTGCCTCTGGTACGATGTATGATACAATTTTCTATTATCGTATAGTTTGTACGATAATTTTGGGTTCAAAGCTAGCATGATAGTAAATTTTGAAGCACGAATAGCTAATCATGCACAGTTGTTCCACAGTTGGACAGATGAGGATCTTAAGGGCTAATGTGATGGTCATCACTGAAATTTTTTTCTTTTATTGTCTTACTGAGTTATTACCTGCAAGAGTAAACTCATTTCTATGAATTATCTAAGTTCTATGGACTGCATTCTGTTGCTAATTAGAGTGATTTTCTAGATTGTCACTAAGGCTATTTCTTTTCCTTGAAGTATTATTCTTGTAATAAAGGATATGATTATACTATCGTAATATTATCATTATGAGATTTTCATGGTATGCTCTAATTCTAATACAAAGTAAGGTGATGAATATACACCTGAGTATATATCAGTGCCTTACAAAACGACGTTTCTTATGAAGATAATTGTAATGGGTAAGTTTTCAGTAAATAACCAAGGCATCGGCGACCGTTTTAAAATAGACTACATCAGATTCTTAAACAGTTTTTAAAAAATAATGCTGTACGATAATTCCAACGAAAAATAGATAATTTTGAGGGGCCATCTAAAAGTGTGGCAACACTGCTCTTAGGGAAGTCTGTGAACAGGTCAGGGTACTTTACTAAGAGAGTTCCTAACCCTTGCCGTTGTTCTTCATTTAGTGAGCCAAAATGAGAAGATAGGTCTGACAGTATTTCAGAGTTTTTGAGAGATGACCAATTGGTGATGGGGTCTTTGTCATCCTGACTGGAGGTACTGTTCAAAACACTTAAATTGCCCTTCTGACTTTGTTTACACAATAAAACAGATTTCTCCTCCTGACTGATATTACACAATAAAATAGAATTGCCCTCCTCCTCAGATCTCACGGAATACTTCTTTAGGCGGTTCACGTGATTCAACTGCTGGGACTTTCTCCTATCTGGGATAGATATCACATAGTTGTTCTGCTGGAGTACCTTTTCAACCATATATAGTCCATAAAACTTTGGAGACAAAGGGTTTGATTGGATAGGTATCAATGCTAAAACCTGGTCTCCTACTTTGAAAGTTTTTACTTTTAGACTTCTTATCAAAATTACTTATCATCTTTTTCTGAGCTACCTCGCAGATTTTTCTGAGCATAAGCACGTACCTCAGAGAGTATAGCTCTTAATTTACTTATATAGTTCGTGACTGATTCCTGGTTTACCTCATCTTCACTCAACCATTTGTCCTTAACTACTCTTAACCCGTCACGTCCCAACCAATTTCCCCCCTCCGATACCCCCCAATCCCGAGCTATTTTGGATTTTTTTTTGGAGGGGGCTAAAACATCCACTTTTGTTGAGAAACAAAGGAAAATCATCAAGGAAGGGCTTACCGGGGTCCATAAGTGATCAGAACAGGTGAGCCTCCCCGTGTCAGGTATTGTATTCTGTCGCTGACATGTCAGGCTCTCACTTTTTGTATGGTAGGTAATTTTGGGAGAAACAACAAAGAACACGTCTGCATTCATTGATTTGGAATTAATGAACAATCACAACAACAATATAATGGTCTTCAATGAGATATATAGGAAAAATAAGCATTGCTCTATTGCACGAGCATAGCGAGTTTGGTCACATTGGTTACACGGTAGTTGCTAAGTTTCTTGTTTCAGGAAACATATAATTTTTTGTACTTGCATAATACTGTTTCAATGACATTTTACCATTTTAGACTTTAAAGGTTTTCAGCTGTTTACATTCATTACTATGATATTTAGCATAATCATTGCACATAACTGCCTACTCAGTGCACTCGCTACGACTCTTCTCTCAACATACATTACAATTTTATACTCTCATAATATTGTTTCCATGACATTATACCATTTTCAACCAATGTAAATGTTTTCACCTATTTACATTCCTTACGAGGATATTTAATGAAATGCTAGCACATATTCAGGTAGCAAGCACACTCGCTACTACTCGTGTTTCAACTTATATTTTATTTCTTCACTTCCAGTATACTTCCCCACTTACATTACACCCGTTTCCACTTTATACTACTATTTACATATTTACGGGCCTTATTTATTACACTGAGCATCAGAATATCGCATCTTTATGCACTCTGGAAATTTTTCGACTTAGAATAATTTTATGCACTTACATAATAATTTTCCACTTGCATTACACCCGTTTTCACTTATACTGCTATTTACATATTAACAGCCCTTATAATTACACTGAGCGTCGGAGTGGGTAGGAGATGCTGGTGGGGGAGGTTGGGGAGGAGGAGTGCGGAGGTCTTCCCCACTCGCACTCCTCTTCCCTCGGCCTTTACCCTTCCCCTTTCCCTTACCCTTACGGCCTTGGGGAACATCAGGGGGCTGTGGGGAGGAAGTCCTGGAATATTGGGGAGCATAAGATGTGCTGGGGAGGGGTTCCTCCTCATCTCCCCATTCTATCACCACACCATGTGATTCACCACGCACCCTCACTGCCCCAAGTGATACGCTCCACTTCCTCGCACCACCTTGTGAGAGCAATGACTCACTCCCGCCATTCTCCCTTTCAATTACCACCCCTACACTTTCAATTTCACTCCCCACTCCCTGCACTCCACTTCCGCCCTCTCCAATTAGAACAATTGGCCCATACCTGATAGAATGACGTGCTGTCTGCTCGGGGCCGCGATGAGTGATGATCTCGCGGCCGTACCACGTGGCAGCACGTCCCACGGCTCTGTCTTCGTCCTCGTCCTCGGTTTCGGGCTCCACATCACCTAGGGGCTGCAGAGGTGATTGCATGATGTTTTGGTGCAGGCTGGTCCTCTCTAGTGGCACGATATGTGAAGTAGCGCCATTTCCTCGGGGACGGGACCTCCTCATCACCGCTGCTACTTTCCTCCTTCTCTGGTTGTACATAATCCTTGTCTGCCACCTCGTCATTGACGGGCGAATCACTTTCACCTGTGAAGGCGTCCAGGGAGGCTTGAATTTGCTCTTCTGAGAGACCTCTGTGCTCCATGTCTGATGTGGGTCACTGCTAACAAGTGAGTTACCGAGGCGAGGGTGAGCGCAGGTCGTGTGGGGTCGTCGAGTGTCCCCGTCTGGTGGCAGGTAGGGGAAGGCCTCCCGACCCTAGGTACCAAATATCAAGCACAAGATTTGAAAATTGTGCAAATTATGAACCTCGCAATAGCGTGACATACTGGTACGTTGACAGGTCTAGCTGTGACAAAATGTTGCGACTTTACCCATACGTCAATGGGACACTTCGGGTTAAAGGACCACTTATCTGTATTCCATACAGCAGTTGAAAAGGGGAAAATCCAAAACTTTCCTGTCTCGCCTCGCAAAAAGCAAACAACAAATACTGCAGTGCATCATCCCAATTACGCTCGTGTTCAAGGCAGAATTTTTTCATCATGGATTTGATGGTATGATGCCAATGTTCTAACACACCTTGTGACTCAGGATGATACGCACTGGACAGCTGTTGTTGGATACCAAGTTCATCAAGTACCTCTGAAAATAATTTACTGGTCAATTACTACCTCTGTCAGACTGAATAATTTTGAGAATACCGACCCGAGTGAACATAGTTGCGAGCTGAGAGACTATGGTCTTTGCACAGATGTTTTTCAAATGGAAGGCCTCTGAGTAACGGGTAGTGGGACACATGACAGTCAAAATATATTGATTATCTTTCTTTGAACGTGGTAGAGAACCTACACAATCGATTAAGAGACTTTCAAATGGTTCAGATGTAACAGGTATGGGCTGAAAGGGACAGGGGGTATGGGCCAATTTGCTTTACCTATCATTTGGCACAAATGACAAGTCTGAACAAATGATTATACATCCTTCTTCATATCAGGCCAATAGAAATTGTCTAAAAGCTTGTGGTAAGTTTTATATATACCCAGGTGACTACTGGCTCTGTCATGACTTAGTTCAAGCAAGGACTGTCTCAATGAACAAGGAACAACAATCTGTGTGGTGTTAGCCCAGAAATCAGCTGAGGTCAAGCGAGGAGGTCTGTAAAGACACATCATTACGCCACCTTCATAATAGAATCCAGGTATCTTCACTACATCTTTCATTGACATCACAGCTTGACTACTGCAACACTTAAGGGTCTCATCCTCTGTTTGGGCTGTGATTAAGTCTTGTTTTGACAGTGGTTGGGTGGCTAGATCAACTAAAGAATTATCACTTGCCTCATTATCATCGACGTTTTGAGCTCATGTCTGGGACCTTGTCACCACACAGGCTGGAAATAAGTCAGGCTGCTCCTTGTCGAGGGAAGGAGTCGGAGAATAGTCTAAGGGAGTATTTCGAACCAAGACATTAGGCATCACTGATCCACCTGCAATATCATTCCCAAGAATAAAGTGAACGTTGTTTAATGGTAGAGTATCAACCAACTCCACTGTTACATCTCCTACCACTATGTTAGTATCCAGATATACCTTGACTAAATCAGCTCAAGAGATGCTAGTGTCCAACTGCCTCAATAATACCTTATTACCCGTGGAATTCTCTTCAACATCTGGCAAACAGCTTCGTATCATCAGGCGCTGTGAAGTGCCTGTATCTCTTAAGATCTTTAATGGTACTCTGGGTGAATCACTACTCAAGGCAACTGTTCCATAGGATTTGAATTCAGCAAAAGGATCGTTAACTGAATCAATATTGACTACATGAGCAACAGGTTTCTTAGGTGATTCTGGTTTTATCTTAGAGTTATTAGAAGTGGTTTTGGGTACTACACTTGGGTTATGAAAAGATACATTCATATTTGACTGACGACACTTGGGATCTTTACAGAATTTCATACTGTGTCCTTCCTTTTTACAATAAAAGCAAAACAAGGGAGAGGGCTTGTTAGCCACAGACTCTACTGGGTGAGAACTGGAATGAAACACAGAAGTATCTGAGGAGGAGTTCACATATTTTCGCTGACTTCGAGGACTTGAGACAGCTTTGTGTAATAAGGAATACTCATCAGCCAGTTTGGCTGCTTTCTTTGCATCAGTTTCCCATTTGTCAGAAATATGGATCATCACATGATGGGGAATTCTTCTATTAAATTCTTCTAGGACTATGAAATTTCTGAGTTCCTCAAAAGTGGTTACTCCGGCTTTTCTCAACCACTGATCAAACCGTTTGAACTTCTCAACTACAAACTCACAGTATGTGCTGGCTGAACTATTAATATAATTTCGAAAGGACTGTCTATATCCTTCAACTGTAATGGATTGTGCATCTAAAATCGCCTTCTTAATTGCTTCGTAGTCAGAGTTTAGAGACAGGGTGAGAAAAACTTTAGCAGCCTTACCAGTTAGTTTCGATTGCAGTAGCCACTTCCACTGCTCAGGTGGTAAGTTCAAATGTTGAGCAGTTTTTTAAAACAGTCGGAAATACCCATCCGAATCCGCCTCCACAAACGCTGGAACAAGCTTCATGTTCTTGGTCAAATCGAAACCTTGAGGAGCCACATTTTCAGATGTTTCCTTTATTTGGTTATTCAACTGAGCTAGTTGTAGCTCATGCTGCCTTTTTTTCTCTCTTTCTTTTTCTCTTTCTCTTTCCCACTCTCTCTCTCATGCTGCCTTTCTTTCTCTCTTTTTCTTCCTTTTTCTTTTATTAGTTCCAGATCCAACCGCAATCTTTCCAGAACAAGTTGCTCATCTTTCACCACTTCTTGACCACCACTGTTTTCCTTATCATCACCTTCCCATTCTATATCGGATTCTGTCGGACTTTGATGCATGGTCGTGAGGAGCGTAGACGTGTTTTCTGTTGCGCTCTTCTCTAGTTTCCAGAGCTGCCTCACCGGCATTAGCTTTTTTTTTCACCCTTTTGGTGACGTTAGGCTAGTTAGTTTCTACCTTTCCTCCCCTCCCTGTTAGTCTTGAACAGTAGGTGTCTGTTCCAATAAACTGAGTTTACCTTTGCTTATCGCCCACGGAGGGTCCCCCCCACTGATCGCTCTGGGGAGTGAATAAACACGGTCGCCAGACCGATGCTAAGGCTGCATATATATATATATATATATATATATATATATATATATATATATATATATATGAATTTTTATTTTTTTAATTTTTTCTTGGTTTTATATTTTTTATACCTTATATTATAAAGACAAACTAATCTAAAGAACCTAAAACTAACCATCTAACAGACAAATCGCTAACCTATACTAAATCCTACAGAGACAAATAGCTAGACCTACACTAATGGTAAAAATACCTCGACTAACAGAACACCATCGACTGCAGATATGTAATGCCTTTCTACATTACATACCTGCACTCATCACCTGGTGACTGTCAGTCGAGGCACAACCTAATATAGGGGACATCAATATATGAAAGGGAACCAGACGAGTCAGGAACAATTCCATATACTGTACATCAGTTTGCGTCCCTAATTAGAATAACTTAAGCAAGATAATATAATGTATGTACATAATTTGTACAGAAAGTGAAGAAACTCGCCCAGCAGACCACCATCGACTGCAAGTGCCCAATACCTTCCTATATTGCACACTTGCACTCATCAGCTGGTGACTGTCAGGCGAGGAACTTGGCTTAATGTAGGGGACATCTATATTAGAAATAGATCGGTGGGAGGAGGAACTATTTAAAATATGTCAACTGTCAACCCTAATTAATATTACAATATATACATATTTACTGTTCATAAAAACCATAACCACGCAGTAAAAAAGTCACATCACTCTGATCAGTCCGGTCTCTCTCAAGAAAGCCATCAATTTATCAGTCATAACAATGTCCCCATCACCCAGGACGGTGGAAAGGGTGAAGGGGACGTCTACTGCGCCGCAGTAATTTATAAGTGAAGCACGTTCACGAATAAATCGCCGACAGCGCAGGATGATATGACTAATAGATAACACCGCATTACAGATGTCACAGTGCGGTGGGAAGCGTCTTTCCATATATGGTTTTATGTGGGTTAAAATGGTGGCATTAAGCCTTAACTGTGCCAACACTTTTTCTTCTAGGCGACTGGGACGGTTGGCAGTGTCCCAGTCGCCCAGGTACGGCTTACAAGTTGGAATATTTAGTCTGGTCCACTGACCTTGCCACAGAAGATTTATTGATTTCTTTCCGAGAGATTGACTCGACCGTAGATCACGAGGAACGTCCCAAGTCTCCTCGAGCTCTACAGCCGACTTTGCAAGTAAGTCAGCCTGCTCATTGCCGTAGATACGACAATGACCAGGCACCCAGATCAGCGTGAATGACTTCTTGCATGAATGCAACTTATTAACGATGCGGCCCTGGATCTCATGAGAGTCCGTAGTGCAAGATGCAATTGCCTGAAGGTCTGATTTTGAATCTGAAAATATGACAAATGAGTCATGCCTAGAATTGAGAGCATAGTCTATGGCTTTGTCAATGGCAAAAAGTTCTGAAGTAAACACAGATGTATGAGTCGGCAACCGATACCTGAGGGCACATTCAGTCGACCACACACTTGCACCCACACATTCACTCGACTTGGAGCCGTCGGTGTACAATTGATGGGACCCCAAGTGACGAATAATGATGTTACGAAACAAGTGGTGGACCTCCACCTCCGGCGCCTTGGCCTTTGGTGCTGGGAGCCATGTGACATCGACTGTAAAGCCGGGTGGCTCCCAAGGCGCTATATTTTTAAGCACCAACTTGTCACAGTCACTGGGGTCCACATCAAGCTCCTGAGTCAGTAAGTGGAGGCGAGCGGCAAGTGGCCGACGCACCCCCCGCAGAAGGTGGTGGTAGTGACGCAGAGGGGTACAGGCCACATTGCCGATATTACTTTTCCTTAACGTCCTTATGCCGTAGGACAAGGTCAGGTGGTCACGGCGAATACGGAGGGGAGGCACATTCGCCTCCACTTCCATACGAGTCACACGGGCACACCGGACGGCTCCAAGACACATTCGCAAACATTTATTCTGTAACACATCCAATCCTTTCAGCATGGCATCGGATGCCGAGCCATACACCTGTGTGCCATAGTCTAGCTTCGATCGAATAAGGGACTTATACACCATTAATAAAGATTTTCTGTCGGCACCCCAGGTAGTACCCGCTAGGTACTTGAGGACATTTAACGGTTTATCACAACGAGCAAACAAAGTATTAACGTGAAGTTTAAAATTCATTCTACGGTCAAAATGTATTCCTAAAAATTTTACAGAATTTTGAAAAGGTACCGCCTGATTATCCAAAGTTAAGCACAGATTAGGTACATTACGATTAGTGAAGACTATAGCGGCACACTTACGTACGGAAAACTTAAATCCCCACTGCAAGGCCCATTGGTGGATGGAGTCAAGGGCTGCTTGAATCCGCCCAGCCAAAAATTGTGCATTGCGGGAAGAGTGCCATATTGCACAATCGTCAGCGTAGAGCGAGTATTTAAGATTCCTCGGGATGGGAGCTGATGACAGAATATCATTGATCATAATACTAAATAAAGTAGGACTAAGCACACTTCCCTGTGGCACCCCGTTTTCCTGGATAAATATATCCGATGTTACGTTACGGAGCAATTTGACAGAGAAAGTTCTGTCCCTTAAAAAATTTGAAATAAAAACAGGTAAATTTCCTCTTAAACCATAAGCATAGAGCTTCATTAGTATACCGTGTCGCCAGGTCATGTCATAGGCTTTATGGATGTCCAAGAACACCCCTATCATGAATTCTTTATTGGCAAATGCCTCTGCAATACAATGCTCCAAATTCATTAAATGATCTAGTGAACTTCTGTATTTACGGAGGCCACATTGTTGATCATTTAACAAATTCTTTGACTCTAAAACAAAAAGAAGCCTATTGTTAACCATACGTTCCATGACCTTACATAGACAAGAAGTCAACACAATAGGGCGAAATGAAGTGGGATTCATAAGATGACCAGCCTCTTTGGGTATCGGTATGACGTGCGCAAAGTGCCATGAGTTTGGGAACGTTCGAGACGCCCAAATCTCATTGTACAATGCTAACATCTTAATCAGGTTGTCCTGATTAAGATGCTGGATCATACCGTACGTGATGGTGTCTGGTCCAGGGCTGGTGTCTTTACAGGATTTAAGGGCAAGGAGCAGTTCATCTAGCGTAAACTCTTGGTTGTGCGGAGAGTTTACGTCTTTTGTGGGAAAGTCTAATATCTGTAGCTCAGCCGTGGGTTTATGATGTTGGAAACGCGGGTCATAATTGGCTGAGATACTTACATGAGAAAAACTCCTGGCGAGGATGTTAGCAACGTCCACGGGCTCGTCATAGATGTTATTATTTACTTGCAAGGTGGTGATTGGGAAATATGGGCCTTTATTATTTAATATTCTTATGGTGGACCAGACTTTACGTAATGGTGTTGTACGAGTCACCGTGGACACAAAGGACCGCCAGGGGTCACGTTTGGCTCTTCTTATTATTCTCCTTGCCTCAGCCCGTGCCTGTTTGTATGCAATAAAATTTTTCTCAGTGGGCTGACTATCAAAAATCCTGTATCTCCTATTGCGTTTTCTTAATGCTTGCCGGCAATCCGGCGTCCACCAATGTGCTCTATGCTTCGCATGAACTGTAGAAGTCTTGGGAATAGCAGCCTCAGCTGCGTGTAATATGGATTGTGTTATATTTTCGACCTTAACATCTATAGTCTCCCCAGATATATCTAAACTGGCGATCCTTGAGAAGGATCCCCAATCTGCTTTCTTATAGTTAAATTTTGGAGGTGGAGGGTCCGAAATGATGTCGCGTGTGTAAGAAAGAGAGATGGGTAAATGATCACTTCCCTAGGAGTCGTCGTAAGGGTCCCATGAGAGATCTTGATGTATACCAGGGGAGGCCAAAGATAAGTCAATGGCCGAAAAGTTACCAGTACGATCATCTACACGAGTCGCTCTACCATCGTTCAGAAGACAGAGGTTGGACTGTAGTATTTGGTCAGCTACTTGCTCCCCACGACCATCAATCCTCAAGCTACCCCATTGATAGTGATGGGCGTTAAAATCGCCCAACACTAACTTATTTCCAGGCAGATGTTCCAATAGTGAATTTAAAGCATCAGTATCAATGGGGCCATGTGGAGGACAGTACAGAGAACAAATAGACAGATACGTGTTATTAAATTTTACTCTGCACGCGACAGCTTCCAGAGTAGAATTTAGAATCACTTCCGTTTGTGGGTGTGATTTGTGTGTGTAAATGGCAACTCCATGACCTTCATATCTTCTGTACGAGTGGTAGCGTTTGAACTGTGGAGGATCAGGATGATCCTCCAGGCGCATCTCCTGTAAACAAACAATGTCTGGCCTGTGTATTGACAGCAAGATTGCTATATCTTGTAACTTATTCCCAATACCTCTACAATTCCACTGTAATACAGTGAAAGCGACGGTTTAAGATTTACGTTGGGGGCCAGTGTGTTTAGGCTTTTTTTGCTGCCCGCCAGAAGGCGAGCGACTACAGGTGGACCTATCCCGGTGCTTGCTTATGGAAACCTCCGTATTTTCATCAATTACGAGGTTCCCAGATTCCACCGAGGAAGAGCTACCCTTCCTTTCCCTCGCTGGGCCAGGAGCAGGAAGAACATGAGGACGTGACTTAGTAAGGGTGGTCATATTACTCTTACAAGAGTTGTCAGGCTTCGTTTTAGGCTTGACTGACTGAGAAACAGCAGCAGCCTGAGAGTAGGAAGTTGTAACAGGGGTATCAGGTTGAGAGGTGGATTGGAGAGGAGGCTGAGATGGAGAGGTAGAATGTGTGACAAGAGGAACCGGTTCAGGGTCAGTCTGTGTCCCAGCAGAGCACATCACGGGACGGGACATCACCGCCGAAGCATAGGACCTATTCGGCGTAGGAGTTGCATGCATCTCCTTCACCTTTTTCCTTGCTTCATAGTAGGAGACACCCTCAGTTGCCTTCACTGTGCAGACCTCTTTCTCCTCCTTCCACTTGGGACAATCCCTAGAGGAGGTGGAGTGAGCACCCTTACAGTGGAAGCAACAGATAGTCTCTGATGTGCATTGCTCAGCATCGTGACCCTGTGTTGCACATTTGCCACACACTGACTGTGAAGCCCGACAATTCTTAGCAATGTGCCCATATAACTGACACTTCATGCAACGGAGTGGGTTGGGGATATAAGGTCTGACATTAACAATTTCATAGCCAACTTTGACATGTGCCGGGAATGAAACTTTGCCAAAAGTCAAAACAATGGTGGCCGTCTTCGTCCTTATGCCTTCAGAAAATCTAGTTATAAACCGGGCATCGATGACATCTTGCTGAGCAAGTTCCTCTATGATGTCTTCCTCACTAATCACCATGAGATCCCTGCAAGTGATAACCCCCTTGCAGGAATTCATGGATGTTGGGATCTTGGCCTCGACATCATAGCAGTGGAACTTGCGCAGCTTTAAAAAGTCCTTAACTTGGGAGGAATTACACGTCTTGACAAGGAGGTCTCCATTCACAAGTTTTTTCACTTGTTCCACCTCCCCAGCACAGCCATCAATAACCTTCTTGATCATGAAGGGATTGCGACTGCTCAAGGGAGTGGAACCTAGAGCATGGATGATTACAAAATCCGCATTATTTACATTGATGTCTAGAGGCAAACGAGTCTGGGGACGTTCTGTCTGGGGCCTGTCAGTCCGTTGATCAGTCAGGGGTCGGTCAGGACTACCTCCCCCCCTGAGGGGGGGGAGGCAGTAGGGGCGTCCTCCATAGTACCACTCCCCCCTAGAGGGGGAAGTGGGAAGAAGGAGAGAAAACAATCAAGGGACAACCAACTGGGGACCACACACCTAAGTCATATATATATATATATATATATATATATATATATGGCCTTAATAACCAGGGGCTTCGGCCCCAATGGTTGATAGGCCGGGAAAAAAAAAAAAAAAAAAAAAAAAAAAAAAAGGATTCCGTCAGATATTCCGAGTTCATCAAAAACTTTAGGACCAAGTTGGCTCGTTGGCTTCGGGGGACTTTGATGAATGGTTGTGGAGAAGGAAGACGTGTTTCTGAGCTCTCCTCTAGCTGCAGGGTTGCCTCACCGGCGTTAGCTTTTTCTTTTGTTCGCCACTACAGTCGTTCTATTTTATGAAGGCAGTTTGGGTGGGACGCTCTGGGACTTCACACTGTTAGCTCTGTTGTCACATCGACGCTGACACACGTGTAATTATTTGTGCTCACCTCTCTCTCTGTCTCTCTCACTCTCCTATTTTAAGCTAGTAACTACTTATAAGTGAATTTTAAACACTCTGTATAGATGTAATTCAATAAAAAAGCTATAGTATAGTATAAATCTCATTAGATTAGTCAACGTTGCTTTCGCGACGGTGTCAGGTGGTGACACGAGGGACAGCGCTGCGTGAGCGGGCCATACTCGGTCAGTCTCCCGCCATGGAAGCTATATAAAAAAAACGCACCTATAGACTTTTACCTCAGGGGTGGTGTGGAAAAAAAGTCGAAAACAAGAGAAAAAATAAAGAAAATACAATTAGTAGTAGTTAACATAAATATGAGAGAGAGAGAGAGAGAGAGAGAGAGAGAGAGAGAGAGAGAGCACGTGTGTGGCGACGATGTGGCAACAGAGCTAACAGAGTGAGGTCCCAGAGCGTCCCACCCAAACTGCCTTCATAAAATAGAACGACTATAGGGCGTTTTTCAATAAAGTTAGGTTAGCTAGACCTCATTTTCCTCCCTGGCCTTAGCAGATATAGTAGGTGTCTATATCTAATTTCTGAGATTGCCTTTGCTTACTGACCTCTGGAGTGTACCCCCCACTGATCGCTCTGGGGTGTGGGTCACACACAGGCGCGTCCTCCCGAGAGTGGTTTGAGATGGTAATCTCAGCCTAGGTGGGTCTTCCCCAGGTACTTTGCCCCTTGGTTGTTTTTCTCTCTCTTCCCACTTCCCTTTCACGGGGGAAGTGGTAGCTATGACGGACGCCCCTACTGCCTCCCCCCCCCTTCAGGGGGGGAGGTAGTCCTGATGACATTCCTACCGTGACTGACCGGCCCCAGACTGACGGACGCCAGACTCGTTCCCCGCTTGACATACCTGTAAATAACGCGACCTTCGTAACGCTTCATGCACTAGGTTCCACTCCTCTGTCCAGACTCAATCCCTTCATTGTCAAGAAGGTGATTGACCACTGTGCGGGAGAGGTGGAACAAGTAAAAAAACTTGGAAATGGGGACCTCCTAGTAATAACATTCAGCTCAGCTCAGGTTAAAGACTTGCTAAAGCTGCGCAAGTTTTACTGCCAAAATATCGAAGCCAAGATCCCAACATCCATGAATTCCTGCAAGGGTGTTATCACTTGCAGGGATCTCATGGTGATGAGTGAGGAGGAGATCATAAAGGAACTTGCTCAGCAGGATGTAATTGATGCCAGATTCATCACTCGTTTTCAGGAAGGCGTAAAGACGAAGACAGCCACTGTTGTCGTCACTTTCGGCAAAGTTTTTCTACCTACAAATGTCAAAGTAGGATATGAAATTGTAAATGTAAGACCGTACATCCCCAATCCCCTTCGTTGTTCAAAATGTCAGCTCTATGGACACCATGAAAAGGCTTGGCGGGCTTCCAACATCGTGTGTGGCAAGTGTGTGGCTGTAGGTCACTCTGCTGACAACTGTACATCCGAGACTGAGTGCTGCTTTCACTGTAAAGATGTTCACTCCAGTTCCTCGAGGGTTTGTCCCAAGTGGAAGGAGGAGAAAGAGGTCTGCACTGTGAAAGCGACTGAGGGCATTTCCTTTTACGAGGCAAGGAAGAAGGTAAAGGAGTTGCATGCAACTCCCAAGCCTAATATCTCCTATGCATCGGCGGTTGTGTCCCGTCCCGTGATGTGCACCATTGAGACAAAGACTGACCTAACATTCGCTCCTCATGCCCCACGCCCTACCTCTCAGTCTAAGCCTCCTGTACATTCCAACTCTCTTATGGACATCCCTGTTGCTACATCATACTCTCAGGCTGCCGCTGCTCCTTCGCAGTCAGTGCGGCCAAAACAGAAGCCTGATAAGTCTGACAAAATTAATTTGACCACCCTCACTAAGCAGTCACGTCCTCATGTCCTTCCCGCTCCTGGTTCAGCGAGGGAGAGAAAGAATAGCTCTTCCTCGGTGGAGTCTGGGAGCCTTATCATTGATGAAAATATGGAAGTCTCCATGAACAAGAACCGGGAAAGGTCCCCCGGTAGCCACTCGCCTGGACGCAGGGGGCATTAAAAAACTAAGCATACTGGCCACCCTCGTAAATCTTAAACAGCCGCATTCACTCTATTACAGTGGAATTGTAGAGGTGTTGGGATTAAGTTACACAATATAGCAATCTTGCTGTCAATACACAGGCCAGACGTTGTTTGTTTACAGGAGACGCACCTGGAGGATCATCCTGATCCTCCACAGTTCAAACACTATCACTTGTATAGAAATATGAAGGTCACGGAGTTGCCATATACACCCACAAATCACACCCACAAACGGAAGTGATTCTAAATTCTACTCTGGAAGCTGTCGCGTGCAGAGTAAATTTTAATAACACATATCTGTCTATTTGCTCTCTGTACTGTCCTCCACATGGCCCCATTGATACTGATGCTTTAAATTCACTAGTTGAACATCTACCTCGGAATAAGTTAGTGTTGGGCGATTTTAACGCCCATCACTATCAATGGGGTAGCTTGAGGATTGATGGTCGTGGGGAGCAAGTAGCCAACCTAATACTACTACAATCCAACCTCTGTCTTCTGAACGATGGTAGAGCGACTTGTGTAGATGATCGTACTGGTAACTTTTCGGCCATTGACTTATCTTTGGCCTCCCCTGGTATACATCTAGATTTCTCATGGGACCCTTACGACGACTCTTGGGAAGTGATCATTTACCCATCTCTCTTTCTTATACACGCGACATCATTTCAGACCCTCCACCTCCAAAATTTAACTATAAGAAAGCAGATTGGGGATCCTTCTCAAGGATCGCCAGTTTAGATATATCTGGGGAGACCATAGATGTTAAGGTAGAAAATATAACCCAATCCATAATACATGCAGCTGAGGCTGCTATTCCCAAGACTTCAACAGTTCATGCGAAGCATAGAGCACATTGGTGGACGCCGGATTGTTGACAAGCATTAAGAAAACGCAATAGGAGATACAGGATTTTTGATAGTCAGCCCACTGAGAAAAATTTTATTGCATACAAACAGGCACGGGCTGAGGCAAGGAGAATAATAAGAAGGGCCAAACGTGACTCCTGGCGGTCCTTTGTGTCCACGGTGACTCGTACTACACCATTACGTAAAGCCTGGTCCACTATAAGAATATTAAATAATAAAGGCCCATACATACCTATCACCACCCTGAAGGTTAATAATAACATCTATGACGAGCCCGTGGACGTTGCTAACATCCTCGCCAGGAGTTTTTCACATGTAAGTAGCTCAGCCAATTATGACCCGCATTTCCAACATCATAAATGCATGGCTGAGCTACAGATAATTGACTTTGCCACAGAAGACGTAGACTCCCCGTACAACCAAGAGTTTACGCTAGATGAACTGCTCCTTGCCCTTAAATCCTGTAAAGACACCAGCCCTGGACCAGACACCATCACGTACGGTATGATCCAGCATCTTAATCAGGACAACCTGATTAAGATGTTAGCATTGTACAATGAGATTTGGGCATCTCAAACGTTCCCAAACTCATGGCACTTTGCGCACGTCATACCAATACCCAAAGAGGCTGGTCGTCTTATGAATCCCACTTCATTTCGTCCTATTGTGTTGACTTCTTGTCTATGTAAGGTCATGGAACGTATGGTTAACAATAGGCTTCTTTTTGTTTTAGAGTAAAAGAATTTGTTAAATGATCAACAATGTGGCTTACGTAAATACAGAAGTTCACTGGATCATTTAATGAATTTGGAGCATTGTATTGCAGAGGCATTTGCCAATAAAGAATTCATGATAGGGGTGTTCTTGGACATCCATAAAGCCTATGACATGACCTGGCGACACGGTATACAAATGAAGCTCTGTGCTTATGGTTTAAGAGGAAATTTACCTATTTTTATTTCAAATTTCTTAAGGGACAGAACTTTCTCTGTCAAATTGCCCCGTAACGTAACATCGGATATATTTATCCAGGAAAACGGGGTGCCACAGGGAAGTGTGCTTAGTCTTACTTTATTTAGTATTATGATCAATGATATTCTGTCATCAGCTCCCATCCCGAGGAATCTTAAATACTCGCTCTACGCTGATGATTGAGCAATATGGCACTCTTTCCGTAATGCACAATTTTCGGCTGGCTGGATTCAAGCAGCCCTTGACTCAGTCCACCAATGGCCCTTGCAGTGGGGATTTAAGTTTTCCGTCCGTAAGTGTGCCGCTATAGTCTTCACTAATCGTAACGTACCTAATCTGTGCTTAACTTTGGATAATCAGGCAGTACCTTTTCAAAATTCTGTAAAATTTTTAGGAATACATTTTGATTGTATAATGAATTTTAAACTTCACGTTAATACTTTGCTTGCTCGTTGTGATAAACCGTTAAATGTCCTCAAGTACCTAGCGGGTACTACCTGGGGTGCCGACAGAAAATCTTTATTAATGGTGTATAAGTCCCTTATTCGATCGAAGCTAGACTATGGCACACAGGTGTATGGCTTGGCATCCGATGCCACGCTGAAAGCATTGGATGTGCTACAGAATAAATGTTTGCGAATGTGTCTTGGAGCCGTCCGGTGTACCCGTGTGGCTCGTATGGAAGTGGAGGCGAATGTGCCTTCCCTCCGTATTCGCCATGACCACTGGCCTTGTCCTACGGCGTAAGGACATTTAGGAAAAGTAATATCGGCAATGTGGCCTGTACCCCCATGCGTCAATACGACGACCTTCTGCGAGGGGTGCGTCGGCCACTTGCCGCTCGCCTCCACTTACTGACTCAGGAGCTTGGTGTGGACCCCAGTGACTGTGACAAGTTGGTGCTTAAAAATATAGCGCCTTGGGAGCCACCCGGCTTTACAGTGGATGTTACGTGGCTCCCAGCACCAAAAGCCAAGGCGCCGGAGGCGAAGGTCCACCATTTGTTTCGTAACATCATTGTTCGTCACTTTGGGTCCCATCAATTGTACACCGACGGCTCCAAGTCAAATGAATGTGTGAGTGCAAGTGTGTGGTCGATTGAATGTGCCCTCAGGTTTCGGTTGCCGACTCATACATCTGTGTTTACTTCAGAACTTTTTGCCATTGACAAAGCCATAGCCTATGCTCTCAATTCTAGACATGACTCATTTGTCATATTTTCAGATTCAAAATCAGCCCCTCAGGCAATTGCATCTTGCACTACGGACTCTCACGAGATCCAGGGCCGCATAGTTAATAAGTTGCATTCATGCAACAAGTCATTCACGCTGGTCTGGGTGCCTGGTCATTGTCATATCTACGGCAATGAGCAGGCTGACTTACTTGCAAAGTCGGCTGTAGAGCTCGAGGAGACTTGGGACGTTCCTCGTGATCTACGGTCGAGTCTATCTCTCGGAAAGAAATCAATAAATCTTCTGTGGCAAGGTCAGTGGACCAGACTAAATATTCCAACTTGTAAGCCGTACCTGGGCGACTGGGACACTGCCAACCGTCCCAGTCGCCTAGAAGAAAAAGTGTTGGCACGGTTACGGCTCAATGCCACCGTTTTAACCCACATGAAACCGTTTATGGAACGACGCTTCCCACTGCACTGTGACATCTGTAATGCGGTGTTATCTATCAGTCATATCATCCTACGCTGTCGGCGATTTATTCATGAACGTGCTTCACTTATAAATTACTGCGGCGCAGTAGACGTTCCCTTCACCCTTTTCACCATCCTGGGTGATGGGAACATTGTTATGACTGATAAATTGATGGCTTTCTTGAGAGAGACTGGACTGATCAGAGTGATGTGACTTTTTTACTATGTGGTTATGGTTTTTATCAACGGTAAATATGTAAATATCCCCTGGGGAAGGGGGGATAGAATACTTCCCAAGTATTCCCTGCTTGTCGTAAGAGGCGAATAAAAGGGACACTTTTATCTACATTCTTTTTGCTCTCTTTCTTTCCCTTGTACTTTGTCTGTCCAAACCCTCTGCATTTTACTTTCATTTAGTTAATTTCCTCTCTCCACTGTCTGGTTCCTGCGAGTCACTGGCTTTGGCTCCAGGGTAAAATATTTTACTGCCTAAGAAATCTTTATGAACTCTGGTGACGAAGCAATGGCCCTCAGTTCCGTGCAGCCCTTAAGTGGGCAGGGGGTGCTAAGAATCCCACAGTTTAAAAATAAGTTCATAAATCCAAAAAGAACCTTAAGAATAGGAAACTGGAATGTTCGAACTCTCAATCAGGCTGGTAAAATGGAAGAACTTATTTCAGTGTTCAAGGAATACAAGATGGATATTTGTACTCTTACAGAAACGAGGTTGCTTGGAGTTGATAAAATGAATTTGGAAGATGGTATTACTATGTTGGTTTCTGGTAGGAGTGATGGAAATCATTACCAAGGAGTAGGCTTACTGCTGAGTAGAGATGCTTGAAAGGCAGTATGTGAGTTTGAACCAATTAATGAGCGCTTGCTTTATACTCGCTTAAAATCTGACCATGGTAATATCAGTATGGTTGTAGGGTACTCTCCGACAAATGAGGCTGCTGATGAAATGAAGGATGACTTTTATTAGAAGCTGCAGGATGTAGTGAATAGAGTGGCAAGACATGATGTGTTAGTTTGCATTGGTGATTTTAATGCGATTGTTGGCAGTAGTAGGGATGGCTTTGAAGATTGTATGGGTAAGGAACGTGTTGGTATAAGAAACGAAAATGGGGTGCGACTTGCAAGCTTTTGTTTTGCAAATGACCTTATAATTGGTGGAACTATCTTTGAGCATAGAAAAATACATAAGACTACTTGGATTTCACCATGTGGTAAATATTGTAACCAGATTGACCACACTGCAATTAGCAGAAGGCATAGGAGTTATTTGAAAGATGTTTGCGTAAGGAGGGGGGCAGATATAGGTAGTGATCATCAACTTGTTGTGTCAAAGATTAAAATAAAACTTAAGAGAAACGTTAATGGTAATTGTACAGGAGGTAATAACTAAGATTTTGATGAGCTGAGAAGTGATGAGAGCACGAGGGAAAAGTTTCGGTGCGAATGTAGAAACAGGTTTCTAGTCCTGTAGACTTTGATAGAAACTGAAGACAATGATATTAATCAAATGTGGAGAGAGGTAAAAGAGGTTTTGCGTGAGAGTGCTAGGGTTACTATTAAGAAAAAGGGAAAAGCGAGAAGGAAAAAGTGGATGTCAGATGAAACATGGAATGTAATTCAGAAAAGGAAAGAGGCTAAGTTAAGAAGTGAAGAACAACATGTTGATGGCCAAGTAGTTGAAGTACTTAGAGCAAAGTACTGGAGTTTACATTCTGAAGTAAAAAGACTCGTTAGACGTGATAAGAGGGGACTATATGATGAACAGGCGACAGAGACAGAAATTAATTAAGTAAAAATGACGGTCAGAGCACAAGAGCAGCGAATCAGGCCATAAAGGAGTTAACTGGGACTGAAAAGAGAAGGAAGGAAACACCTGTATTTTGATGACTAAAGATTTGGATATAAAAGGAAGATGGAAAGAGCACTTTGAATCTGTTCTAAATAGACCAATCCCAGCTGAAGAGGACATTTTGCCAGCCGAGAGAGATTTGCAGATAGAAACAGGGGATATAACTTTGGAAGAGGTAGCAAAATCTATAAAGGAGTTAAAGAATTTTAAGGCTCCAGGTGAGGATGGAATATTCCCTGAAATGCTTAAGGTGGAAAATGACGAGTTGATGAATGCGCTTTTGAAACTTTTTAATGTGGCTTGGGATAATGGTGGAATTCCAGAAGAGTGGAAAAATGGAGTGATTATAAAAATACCAAAAAAATGGAGATTTAAGTGTGTGTGGCAATTGGAGGGGGAAAACTTTGACACCTGTAGTTGCAAAAGTCTTTTCCAAAATCTTGTTGAACAGAATAGAGCCAGTAATTGATAAAATTTTAAGAGAAGAACAAACTGGATTTAGAAAGGGTCGAGGTTGTAATGAGCAGATTTTTATTGTAAGGCATCTAATGCAACAAGCTAATGAGATGAAAATGCCACTTAACATGTGTTTTGTGGATTTTGAAAAGGCATTTGATAGTGTTTCACGTGGAGCTATGTTGAAAATTATGAGATTCTATGGTATACCAGAAAAGTTTGTAAATATTATTAGAAGCCTGCATGAAGGTACTTTTTGTAAGGTAATGGTGGGTGGTTCTTTGAGTGATTCATTTCAAGTTAGGTCAGGAGTGATTCAAGGAGGAGTTTTTTCGCCATTGTTGTTTGTTTTGGTTATGGATTATGTTATGAAAAAGGTTGTAAGGAGAACAGGTGCAGGAATTAACTGGAAAGAAAATAAGAAGCTGATGGATTTGGACTATGCTGATGATATTGTACTGATTTGCGGAAGTATTTACGAGATGTAGAGTGTGCTCGATTGTCTGGTGGAGGAAGGAGAAAAAGTGGGATTGGTAATAAATTGTGGAAAGACTGAAATTATTAATATGAACATGGAGAACCAAATCGATTGTGTAATTGGGAATAATGTGGTGAAGAATGTAGAAAACTTTAAATATCTGGGAACGATTGTATCATCTAATGGATCATTAAACAATGAAATTGAGGAGAGGATTAGACAGGCTTGGCGAGCTGTTGGAATGTTGAAGTCTGTTTGGAATAATAATATGCTTTCGGTACATACTAAAGTGAAAATTTAAAAGTCCATGGTTAGACCAATTTTAATTTACGGGCATGAGTCATGGTACAGTACAATTGCAACAGATCAGAAAGTATTAGGATTTGAGAATAAAATACTGAGAAGGATTCTTGGGGTAAAGTGGCAAGACAGAGTTACAAATGAAAGAGTAAAGGATATTACGAGAGTGGAACCAGTTAATGAATATGGGAGACTGTCTCGCTGGAAGTGGCTGGGGCACATATAGAGAAAAGAAGGTTGTTTAATACAGGATGTGCCAGAGTGGATTGCTAGAGGAAGAAGAGGTAGAGGTAGGCCGAGGGAAACCTGGTTGAGGACAATGAAAAAAGAAGCAGGAGAGGAGTGTTGGTGGGACCTGAAGGAGATGGCAAGAGACAAATATTGGTGGAGAGAGTTCATTGAGGCCCTATGCATCCCGTGGGGTGCCACAGGAAATGATTGATTGATTAAATATGTAAATATTGTAATAATAATTAGGGTTCACAGTTGACATATTTTAAATAGTTCCTCCTCCCACCGATCTATTTCTAATATAGATGTCCCCTACATTAAGCCAAGTTCCTCGCCTGACAGTCACCAGCTGATGAGTGCAAGTGTGCAATATAGGAAGGTATTGGGCACTTGCAGTCGATGGTGGTCTGCTGGGCGAGGTTCTTCACTTTTTGTACAAATTATGTAAATACATTAAACTATCTTGCCTAAGTTATTCTAATTAGGGACGACAGCTGACATATATGAAAATGTTCCTGACTCGCCTGGTTCCCTTTCATATATTGATGTCCCCTATATTAGGTTGTGCCTCGACTGACAGTCACCAGGTGATGGGTGCAGGTATGTCATGTAGAAAGGCATTACATACCTGCAGTCGATAGTGTTCTCTTGGTCGAGGCTTTTTTAACATTAGTGTAGGTCTAGTTATTTGGCTCTTAGGATTTAGTATAGGTTAGCGATTTGTCTGTTAGGTGGTTAGTTTTAGGGTATTTAGATTAGGTATTTTTGATTATAAGTAATATAAGGTTAAAAATATAAAAAAAAATATAAAAAATAAAAATAAAACTACAAAAAATAATAAATAAAAATTATTATATATATATGTACGTGTGCATGAAAGTGGGTATGTTCATATGCATGGATGTGTGTGTGTATATATATATATATATATATATATATATATATATATATATATATATATATATATATATATATATGTTCGTATATATATGTCAATATATATACATATATATATTTTGCCTTAATGACCAGGGGCTCCGGCCCCAATAGTCGATTGGCAAAAAAAAAAAAAAAAAAAAAAAAAAGCCTCGGGTAATGGAACTCTTATACGGTATGTCCCATCTACAAAGTAGATAGGTCACTTCATCCTTAGTAGCGTATATAAAGTTACCTACCTCACGAATACGGTCTTTCTCAAAATTCTTAACGTTGAAAGACATTCTTAAATTATTGAGAAAAACAAGAAATACAGGAATGCAAAAATTAATTAGGATATATAAGTAATAATTAAGGGATCACGCGTGATTAAATGATTAATGAGAATGACTGGTGCACCTGATGTGACTGGTGTGACTTATTATGACAAACTAAGCGGATCTCTCCATATAAACATCCCACGATATGTTTAAGGTAACTAGGACAATAATTACAAGAGATCGTGCCCTTATTTCTCCCTGGTACAATAGTACAAAGTGATGGGGTACACTAAGGTTTGAGCTTTAGTAAGTCAGACACTGAATAAGCCATGATTCGTTTTAAACAAATGAATATTTGTCTCAGGTATTTAATTACGCTGAGTGTAGCTTTGTAGCTGACGTGGGAGAAAAGAGCTACAGTACCGAATCTGCTCGAACTCGTTGGGGTTTGCCTCCCAGCTTGAGGAGAATTGGAAAACTATGACAACCATAACATAAGTACTGTGGAAGTAAACAAAACTGAGCCAATAAATATGGCATGAATACTTTTCCACGGCAAACAAATTTAAGTTAAGGTTAAATCACAGAAGTACAACACAATTCTGAGCAAGCATCCCGGACAGGCCCCCAATTCTTGTTACAACCTCAATGCAGTCTAGAGGATGGTGGAGGCAGTAACAATCTTATTTTAGATCCTTGCTCAGAACCCACCCAACCAAGGAAAAGTATATTAGAAAATGAATAGCAAAACAAGAGTACCATTCTTAATTTAATATTACTTTAAGACAAACCCACAATTAACTTATACACATCACCATGAATAATTACAAAATATACAAAATGAAACAACGTAGAACAGGGTCAAGTTAACACAAAAGCTGAACAGAGGCTATACTGTTGTGATGAGTACTAGCTCTAAGACTAGCACTGACTTCCAGATTTTTTTTTTTTAATTGCCTATCGACCATTGGGGCCGAAGGCCCTGGTCATTAAAGCAAATATATATATGCATATACATAGGCATACCTGTATATATACATACATATATATATATACATATATATATATATATATATATATATATATATATATATATATATATATTTTTTTTTCATACACACACACACACACACACACACACACGTAAATATATATATAATAAATTTTTATTGTGTTTTTTTATTTGTATTTTTATATATATATATATATATATATATATATATATATATATATATATATATATATATATATATATATATATATATATATATATATATATATTTAACCTTACATTATGTAATAGGGAAAAAATGCCTAATTAGCCCTAAGTCTCTAAAGCTAATAACCTGACAGACAAATCGCTAGCGTATACTTAATCCTAAAAAGACAAGTAGCTAAACGTACAGTAATAATAAAAATAAGAATACCTCGACCAAGAGAACACCACCGACTGCAGATACGTACTGCCTTTCTACATCACATAGCTGCACTCATCACCTGCTGACTGTCAATCGAGGCACAACCTAATATAGGGGACATCAGTATACTGTATATGAAAGGGAACCAGACGAGTCAGGAACATTTCCATATACGTCAGCTGTCGGCCCTAATTAGAATATCTTAAGCAAGATGGTATAATATATTTACATAACATGTACAGCTGAGCAAGTAGAAAGTGCAAACAAATAGTGGGGTATATGGAGACATCTGGCAGTTCCCTGTAGTAAGTCCACGTATTTTTATGAATGAATCGCTCAGAACCTAGAGCCTGTGTAAGGTGATACGTGATTGGCTGATCTTTTGGGTGATGGTGAAGCAAATATTCCCATCATATTATACGTAAATCAAGGTTTATAACAAGTAAGCCCCGTCCACAGTCCCGCCTATCGGGCAGTGACTGGCGCACTGTGCCCTCATCAGGCACAGTCTGTCAGGCATGGCTGTGATGTTGTCCATACTGGTGAGTAGCTGGTCAGACAGTAAAGTCGACCAGTTGTCAATAGGTGGTCGACAGCGCTTGAGTGCGATATGACCATGCACAACACAGTTGAAAAGAAAAAGAAATAGCTCAGTATAGCATAGGAATTGTTGCAATTGCAAAAAAAGAAAACAATGAAGAGTGAAGAAAAACAATATGGTTAAAGAGGCAACTTTTTGAGGTTGACAGGGTCCTTGGTTCATGCCTGGCGCCAAACCACCGGAAAATGTCTGGTGACTCCCTTCAACTACGGGCACTGGCTGTCCGCTGGTTTGCCCATCAAAATTGCCACAAAGTGTTCGATGACGGGCTTTAAGATCGTGTGATTGCTTTGATAAGTTGCATACTTTATTTGTGTATTGCTTACAGGCATTCATTATCGATTGCCAGGATGTTTACCGTGTGCGATATAGCTGCGAGATGTGCACGGCGCTGATTCCAACACATATGACACAACGGTTTTATCTCCTTTTATCTTTTCCAAGAAAATTCATCGCAATTATTAAATATGACGTGTTTTCTAACGTGGTGAAAATGAATACAGGGACGGCATGGTAATCAATCAAGAGGATTTGTTTTTGTCTAACATATATTGTCACTGACGTTGATGATGTTTAAACTCTACTATATCTCGTCATCCGTTGGCACAGAACAAAATCATAATAATTTACAGTAAGTTTATTTAATGACAAAATATTCATTCTTCATAACATTTTAAAATAATGTTCTTTCAAAAATTACGTGCGATCTATGTATGATAAATAAATAATACTCCTGTTTCATTCAGAAAAATTTCCAAACGAATATCATTTCATGACAACAATACATCACTGGATGAAATTATTAATTCAAAATAAATCTGCCACTATAATTCCTGGCAATAACAACGTGAATGTGGTCAGGTAGTGACGCCACGTGATTGTGAATGATGTAAGGTTTTCTCCTGAGAACCTCCCACTCCCTCATCATGTGCCGCAACAGTTGCAGCGGCGGTCTCTCCTAGTTGGGCTCCCAAAAGTTGACAATATTGGTCCAAACATTCTCAATGGGATTTAGGTCAGGGATGTTGCTAGGCCAAGGCAAAAGTTCTAGGTGGGGCTGATCCTCAAACCATGTTCTCACAACCCTCGCTGTGTGCGTGGGACAATTATCGTGCATGAAGATGATGTTCTCAGGATACGGAAGGGTGTATGCGCGGATTCCCGGAAAGAAAGTATCAGGAAAAAAAGTAACAGTAAAAAACGTAAGGGAAAGAGCTAATCTAACCTAACCTGACCTAATCTAACCTGACCAAACCTAGGAAAAGTTGTTACTTTTGACTGTTACTTTTTTTCCTGATCCTTTCTTTCCGATTCCCGTATGCGCGGACAATAGGCAGTATCACCTCCTCTAGTATCTCTAGATACTGCTCAGCCCTGAACTTTCCCTCTGTCTCTGTGACACCATATATATATATATATATATATATATATATATATATATATATATATATATATATATATATTTATATATATATATATATATATATATATATATATATATATATATATATATATATAACACTTCAAGTGAGAATATATATATATATATATATATATATATATATATATATATATATATATATATATATATATATATATATATATATTGTTACGGAATAGAGAGAGATAATGAACACTTCAAGTGAGAATATTAAAATCACTACTGTCCCGCAATGTTCCAGGTTCAAAACAAAAGAGTTAGGAAAACTTACAAGTTAAAGTTTAATGCTCAAACTAACAACTAAACATTCAGGACTCATAAGAATAATGTAATGGCAAAAAAAAGGTTAAATTTATGGTTAACTGCAATAGCCTCTGTTAACACGAAATTAGCAACAGTAAATTTATCTAAGTCAGCCCTGATAAAATGAGAAAACCGGATAATGCTCAGTTAATGCAAGATATATTATTACAGATACAAAATATTATTAATAATGGCTGACATCAAAAACTACACATGAATCACAAAAACCTCACCAGGCCCATGAATCAACACCTCAGGCCACACAGTACAAGAAAAATGGCAACAACACTTATACTCAAATTGTACAGCAGTTAGATGGTTGGAGACTTCCTGAGCACTCACAAAGATAATACACTATACAGGGGAGGACAGAGATGTGAACCAAATAAGGAGTAGATCTAAGTGGCAATTAATGCAGAGACTGAGCTCATTATATAGGGGCCAGCAGAGCTTGATTCAACTTGTAAGAAGGACGCGCAAATGAAGGAATAGAGGATGAAGAGTTGACAATCCTGCTCTGAACAACAGAAAGAACAACTTACTCTACTATAAGAGGGAGAAGGGGGGAGTGAGGTAGAACACGCAAGAGTGGTCACTATGGAAGCCACGAGGCGAATCGTGATCAAACATGCAGCATACTGTACGTTAGAATTATACAAAGGATGATGAAATCATAGGCTATGTAACACCTCCCCACAAAGAAAAAGAAATTTACAAAGGGAATTTCTTATTACTCTGAAACAATCTGTCTAAAGTCTAGGTAAGCAATCTGCAATAACATTTTCTTTCCCTTTGACATGTTGTATGTCTAATGAATACTCCTGAAGAAGTAGACTCCATCTTGTGAATCTCTGATTTTTATCTTTAAACTTACTAAGGAATTTCAGTGGGTTATGATCGGTATAAATGACTATGGGCTCAAAACCAGAACACAAATAAAATGAAAAATGCTGTAAACCCAGAATCAAGGCCAAAAGCTCTTTCTCAATAGTTGAGTAGTTCTTTTGAGGTGGAGTGAACTTCTTACTGTAATAAGATACAGGGTGTTGAATACCCTGATCATCCTCTTGCAGCAAAACAGCCCCAGCTCCTGTATCACTTGCATCAACAGCCATCTTAAAAGGCTTAGCAAAATTTGGAGTAGCGAGCACTGGCTGAATTTAATAGGATAGCTTTAAGTTTACTGAAAGAAGATTCACAGTTATCGGTCCAGACAAATTTAACTCCCTTTTTCAGAAGGTCTGTAAGTGGTGATACAAGAATTGAAAAGTTCAGAACAAATCTCCTGTAATAACCTACCATTCCCAAAAATCTTTGTAGCTCTTTCCTACTTTTAGGTCTGGAAAGATCACTTATAACCTGAACCTTAGCTCCTGGTGGTGCAACGTGTCCATCACCAATTACGTACCCAAGGTAGCCTACTGAACTTTAGCTTGACCAAACTCACACTTTGATAAATTAGCTACAAGATTAGCCTGAACCAAACGCTCAAGAAATTTACTGACATGGCATAGGTGATCTTTCCAGTTGTCTCTGAAGATTACAACATCATCAATATAAACAACACACTCTGCCAAACCCTCTGTTACAACATTCATGAGCTTCTCAAATGTGGCTGGTGCATTCTTCATACCATATGGCATTACAGAACATGTAAAAGTCTTTTCTAGTGTTACAAAACATGAGATCTCCCTAGCACGTTCAGTCATAGGTACTTGCCAGTATCCCTTTAACAAATCAAACTTACTTATGTATCTAGCCTTTCCGATCTTGTCTATGCAATCTTCCACGCGAGGGAGAGGGTGTCTATTTTGGTTATCTGATTAACACGTCTGTAGTCGATGCAAAGCCGCTGTGACCCACCTGGCTTAGGGACTAGAGTGACAGGAGAACTCCACTCGCTCTGACAGGGCTCAATCATCTTGTGCTCCAATAGGTAGCCAAGCTCCTTCTGGATGAGATGAACTTTCACTGGGTTCACACGGTAAGGAGGCAGTTTAATTGGCTTTGCGTCTCCAACATCGACATCATGCATCAACACAGTGGTTCTTCCTGGAGTGGCACGGAACACTTGCGGGTACTCATGCAGTAATGCCGAAAACTCCTGCCTTTCCTAGGGAGCTAGATGAGAAAGCTTAGTCTGGAGATCATTCATGATATCAGGATTCTTCCCCAAACTATCACTCAGGCTCATACTACATGGGAGAGCTTCACTTGCAGACTCGGGTGGAACAGCTACAGTGCAGACTGGGTTATTTTCGTCCCGCCTGTGATATAACTTTAGCATGTTGATGTGACAAAGTTGCTTGTTCTTTCTACGATCTGGTGTGGCGATGACATAGTTGACATCACTGAGTTTCTTCTCCACGAAATAAGGACCACTAAACTTGGCTTGAAGAGGTTGCCCATGCACTGGTAGCAGAATCAAAACCTGATCTCCTGGCTGAAAGTGGCGTAACCTGGACTTCTTATCATACCAAGTCTTCATCTTCTCCTGAGCAGCTCCTAAATTCTCTCTCACCAGCTGTAAAGCAGTGGACAGCCGTTCTTTGAACTTCATCACATACTCCAGCAGGTTGATGTCATCTTCCTCCGACAGCCAGCATTCCTTGAGTAGCTTAAGGGGTCCTTTTACTTCATGGCCAAACAGTAGTTCAAAGGGTGAGAAGCCCAGTGATTCATTTGGAGATTCTCTTGCGGGAAATACAACGAATGGAAGACCTTTATCCCAGTCTTTCTGATGTTCCAAACAGTATTTCCTGATCATCGATTTGAGTGTTTGATGATATCTCTCCAATGCTCCTTGGGTCTAAGGATGGTAAGCTGAAGACGTGATCTGGGTGATGCCCAACTCTTTCAGAGACTGCTTGAAAACATTTGACATGAAATTACTTCCCCGCTCTGACTGTACCTCCTTGGGCAGACCAAACTTGGTGAAGAACCCTAGCATTTCCTTAACCACGTTCTTTGCTGAGATATTTCTAAGTGGAATGGCTTCAGGATAACGAGTAGCTATATCAATCAGGGTCAACACATAAGAATATCCTGAAGAAGTCTTAGGAAGAGGGCCCACAATATCCACCAACACACGGGTGAATGGCGCCTCAAAAGGAGGAATGGGAACTAGAGGTGGAACCTTTTCGGTCTGATTACACTTCCCCACAACTTGACAGGTGTGACAAGACTTACAATACCAGGAGAAATCTCTGAAGATACCTGGCCAGTAGAAGTGTTTCAAAATGCTTGCCACAGTCTTCCTAACTCAAAGGTATCCTGGCAAACTGGAATCATGAGCCACTCTAATGATATCCTGCCTATAAACACGAGGGATGACAACTTGATGTACAACCTCCCATTCACAGTCGGCTGATGCTGTTGGGGGTCTCCACTTCCTCATAAGTACTCCTGACTTTATATAATAACAAGTAGAAGCACCAGCTGACTCTTCCTCACTGCAAGTAGAGTTATCTAGACCTTTCAACTCAGGGTCAGCAACCTGCAACTCAACCAACTCTTGACGAGACAAATTATCAACACTACAGGGTACTGCTTCATCTGGTGAGTGGTCCAAATTAGCAAGAAAAGTGTCAGCTAGGATAACATCATCATCATCATTATCCTCTAAGTCACCAGTAACTTTAGACTTAGCCCTAGTGACAGCACATGCAGAGAACACATCAGGGACATCACAATCCTGGACCGCAGTCACTGGCTCACTTGACAACTGAGGAGTTGGACACACTTGGCTTCCACCAATATCATTTCCAAGTAAGAAAGTTACACCTGACATTGGGAGTGTCTCAACCAACCCAACCATAACGGAACCATTAACAAAACCAGACTCTAAATTCACTCTGCACAGAGGGAGAGAGAAGTAATTATCCCCTACACCTTATTAGATTACAGTTTCATCAGAGGAATTAACATTAGAGCCTAGAACACTGGTCAGCATAAGGGATTTGCAAGCACCTGTATCACAATATATTTTAACTCATTTCCTGTCATTATTGTCCAGACGACTGAGAAAACCATCAGACATGAAATTAGCACATGAACTCTTGAGAGTGTCACCCACGTTACTGTTCAAAAGAGGAGCTCCATCATGAGAATTTAAGTTACCCCTCGAAGCAGGTTCAGTTAACTCTGTTAAAGAATTCTGGGAACTCTCAAGGGTGGACACTAGACCAATTGACTGAATATTTAAAGACTCCTTTTTGTTCACATGACGCTGTCTCCTGAAACATCTCTCCGTAGTATGACTAAGGTTACCACAATAAGTATATTTACTTTTCTGAATTCTAGAGGTGAAGCTGGTATTTACTTCCTGAGAAACATCATCTTTATTCTCTTTCCTGTTACCTGTACTCTGAGTAGAGGCAACGTACTTACTCTCAGCTTTCATTTTTTCTTTAGAATATCTCTTGTGAGTGAGAGCATATTCATCAGCTAAAACTGAAGCATCAGACAAATTATCTATTCTTTTCTCATCAAGATATAGGCTTACATCTTTATTAATACACCTCTTGAAGTCCTCCAGCAAAATCATCTGCTTAAATTTATCAAAATCAGAATTTACATTCTTAGAATATAACCACTGCTCTAACAGATCTACTTTGATTTTTGCATACTCAACATGGGATTGCTTATCTTGCTTATAAGTTGTCTTAAATTTTACTCTATGGGCTTCAGGAACAAGCTCATAGGCCTTAAGAATCAAGCTCTTAACTACATCATAATTATCAGATTGATCCTGAGGCAAAGATGCATAAGTTACTTGAACTTTACAGGTGAGAACACTCTGTAGGAGTACTGGCCAATACTTTTTGGCCCAATTAAAACCTGTAGCTACCCTCTCAAACAACTGAAAATACTTTGTTAAATCAGATTAATTAAAAGGAGGGACAAGTTTAACATTTTTAGCCTCATCAAAATCATCAGAGCTAGATGATCCAGTTCCACCTTGTTTCATGCGATACTCATGGTCTGCCTGAATCCTAGCAAGTTCAATTTGTGCCTCCTGAATACGAGCCTGAGACTCAGCCTGTGCCTGTGCCTCGTGAATACAAGCCTGAGTCTCAGCCTCCTTAGCACGTGCCTGAAACTCAGCCTCCTTAGCACGTGCCTGAAACTCAGCCTCCTTAGCACGTGCCTGAAACTCAGCCTCCTTAGCACGAGCCTCCTGCAGGGCTAGCTGTAACTTACCTATTTCAATCTACATTTGCTCATCTGGAGGAGTTACATTAAACAAGCTTTTATTAATCATGTCAACCATTTGATCTTTAGAATGATGAGAGCGAACAGCAATTCCCAATTGTTGAGCAACAAGCTTAAGTTCATTCTTTGTTCGGTTTTCTACATCACACACTGTTTGCACATTTGACAAAAAATCTTTGGTTTCATCAAGAGTAGTAATAGTAGACATCACGAATAAATCACAGTCACAAAATATCAAACAATATCCTTATGATAATATCCTGAATATCCTGATAAGAAGTCGCCAAATTTATGTTACGGAACAGAGAGAGATAATGAACACTTCAAGTGAGAATACTAAAATCACTACTGTCCCGCAATGTTCCAGGTTCAAAACAAAAGAGTTAGGTAAAATTACAAGTTAAAGTTTAATGCTCAAACTAACAACTAAACATTCAGGACTCATAAGGATAATGTAATGGCAAAAACAGGTTAAATATATGGTTAACTGCAAATAGCCTCTATTAACACGAAATTAGCAAGAGTAAATTTATCTAAGTCAGCCCTGATAAAATGAGAAAACCGGATAATGTTCAGTTAATGCAAGATATATTATTATATATACAAAATACTATTAATAATGGCTGACATCAAAAACTCCACATGAATCACAAAAACCCCACCAGGCCCACGAATCAACACCTCAGGCCACACAGTACAAGAAAAATGGCAACAACACTTATACTCAAATTATACAGCAGCTAGATGGTTGGAGACTTCCTGAGCACTCACAAAGATAATACACTATACAGGGGAGGACAGAGATGTGAACCAAATGAGGAGTAGATCTAAGTGGCAATTAATGCAGAGACTGAGCTCATTATATAGGGGCCAGCAGAGCTTGATTCAACTTGTAAGAAGGACGCGCAAATGAAGGAATAGAGGATGAAGAGTTGACAATCCTGCTCTGAACAACAGAAAGAACAACTTACTCTACTATAAGGGGGAGAAGGGGGGAGTGAGGTTGAACACGCAAGCCTGGTCACTATGGAAGCCACGAGCCGAATCGTGATCAAACATGCAGCATACTGTACGTTAGAATTATACAAAGGATGATGAAATCATAGGCTATGTAACAATATATATATATATATATATATATATATATATATATATATATATATATATATATATATATATATATATTTATTTAGTCAGTTAATATTTATTCTAACTACTGCAAAGTGGTAAGACCACATGCTTAAATTACTTATGATATTCATGAAAGTTTGGTAAATCGTACTGTTTCAACTTCACTGTGACTATCCTCGTATTGTTAAGCCTGTAGCAATAAAGTTTCCCCTGGGAGGTTGAAGACATGGTCTCATCAGAAAAGATTACTCTCCCCCAGTAGTCGAGGTCATGGTCCACGTAACATTGTACAAGCTGGAGATGTAAGTGCCGGTGTCTCTCAGTTTTTTTTTTTTTTTTTCTGTTGTGGTAGCTAAATTCTAGCAATCTCTTCCTGACGGTCTCTGAAGTAACATCAAGCTGTAGCTCTTGCTTAGCTGCCACAGCACTGCCAAAGGGATGTGTTTCAATGTATTCCCATAAATGCTGACCCTCTTCTGCACTCGTTTTTCTCGCTGGTCCAGGTCGACGATGGTCTCTGAAGTCATCTTCCTCCTCCCACCTCTTAAGCCAGCGATAAACAGTGGCCACGTGAAGGCCAAGGTCGGCTGCTATCTCGATTGATGAAAAACCATCCTCGTGCATCCCCGCTATCCTCCCCCGCTGAGCAACTTTCCCCACGTTACGCTCCATTTTTCGCAGTCAAAACTTCATGTGACGGTCATGCAGTGTTCTGAGGTTCCTTTGTTACCTTGGTTTCGTGACGTGGCACAGTGAGCTAACATGAGATCGTTGACTTGGTGTCATTAATATCGAGTCTCGAACTAATAATTACTAGAACGAACATCCTGTGTTTCTGGTAACAATGAATAACATAGTACAGTATTAACACTCGTATACTGCCTATGCATTTTAGTAATCTTGTCACTGAGCGTAATAACCCTAGAAACTGATAAAATATAATGTCAATATCAGATTCGTTAGAGAAGGCATTGCCGATTCTTTTCGTTAGAGGTAACATCTGTTAATCTGATTCACCAAATTTCGTTTCGGCAGATTCGAATATCAAGAATAAACGAGACTACCAGCTGACACGCTGCTCTCCTGTGCTATGTTGCCAGTTACATTTTACAGACTGCTACTGCTTATTACCCTATTATACTCCACGTTCGATCATTAAATACTGTAGTATTCTCTATACATTATTTTGTGCCATTTATTTGTTATAAACTAATTAAGTATGATATGATGAGAATATTTGCTTCACCACCACCCAAAAGATCAGCCAATCACGTTTCACCTTACACAGGATCTAGGTTCTGAGCGATTCATTCATATAATACGCGGACTTACTACAGGGAACTGCTAGATGTCTCCATATACCCCAATATTTTTTTGCAATTTCTACTTGCTCAACTGTACATAAAGTAAAGAACCTCGCCCAACAGACCACCATCGACTGCAAGTGCCTAATATCTTTCGATATTGCACACTTGCACTCATCAGCTGGTGGCTGTCAGTCGAGGAACAGGGTTTAATATAGGAGACATCAATATTAGAAATAGATCAGCGGGGGGAGGAACTATTTCAAGTATGTCAATTGTCAACCCTAATTAATAGTACAATATATACATATTTACGGTAGACAAAAATCATAACCATACAGTAAAAAAGTCACAACACTCTGATCAATCCAGTCTCTCTCAAAAAATCCATAAATTTATCAGTCATAACAACGTTTCCATCCCGCAGGATGGTGGAAAGGGTGAAGGGGACGTCTGCTGCGCTGCAGTAATTTATAAGTGACGCGCGTTCACAAATAAATCGCTGACAGTGCAGGGTGATGTGACTGATAAATAACACTGCATCACAGATGTCACAGTACGGTGGACAGCGTCTTTCCATACATGGTTTCATATGGGTTAATGGAGTAGCATTAAGCTGCAAAAGTGCCAACACTTTTTCTTCCAGGCGACTGGAACGGTTGGCAGTGTCCCAGTCGCCCAGGTACGGCTTACACGTTCGAATGTTTAGTCTGGTCCATTGACCTTGCCACAGATGATTTATTTATTCCTTTTTTAGGGAGAGATTCGACCGTTGAGCACAAGGAACTTCCCAAGTCTCCTCAAGCTCTACAGCCGACTTTGCAAGTAAGTCAGCCTGCTCATTGCTTCAGATATGACAATGACCAGGCATCCAGATCAGCGTGAAGGACTCTTATTAACAATGTGGCCCTGGATCTCGTGCGAGTCTGTAGTGCAAGATGCAATTGCCTGAAGGGCTGATTTCGAATTTGAAAATATGACAAATGAGTCATGCCCAGAATTTAAAGAAAAGTCTATGGCTTTGTCAATAGGAAAAAGTTCAGAGGTAAACACAGATGTATGAATCGGCAGCCGATACCTGAGGGCACATTCAGTCGACCATACACTTGCATCCACACATTCATTCGACTTGGAGCCATCGGTGTACAATTGGTGGGACCCCAAGTGACGAACGATGATGTTATGAAACAAGTGGTGGACCTCCACCTCAGGCGCCTTGGTCTTTGGTGCTGGGAGCCATGACACATCAACAGTGAAGCCATGTGGCTCCTAAGGTGCTATATTTTTAAGCTCCAACTTGTCACAGTCACTGAGGTCCACATCAAGCTCTTGGGTTAGTAAGTGGAGGCGAACGGCAGGTGGCCAACGCACCCCCCCCCCCGCATAAGGTGATGGTATTGAGACAGGGGTATAGGCCACATTGTCAATAATACTTTTCCTTAATGTTCGTATTCCAAACGACATAGCTAGATAGTCATGGTAAATACGGAGGGGAGGCACATTCGCCTCCACTTCCATACGAGCTACTTGGGTACACGAGACAGCACCAAGACACATTTGCAAACATTTATTCTGCAATACATCCAATCTTTTCAGTGTGGCATCGAATGCTGAGCCATACACCTGTGCACCATAGTCTAGCTTCGATCGAATAAAGGACTTATACACCATTAATAAAGATTTTCTGTCGGCACCTCATGTAGTACCCACTAGGTACTTGAGGACATTTAACGGTTTATCACAACGAGCAGGCAAATTATTAACCCCTTAACCACGGGGCATCACTTTCGTGACGCTTGGGAGCAAGTGATCGTACCACGGGGCATCACTTTTGTGATTCTGTGTTATTTTGAATTCACCCGGGCTTTCAAGTGGTGGCTTGTATCATCTATCAGTACTGCCTATGTCCAACACTAGTCAGCACTCCTAATCTCATCTGTACTCCCATCCATTGTTGACAATTTAGCCATTTCTCCCCATTCTTGACTCCCCTCCCTACCTCCCCTCCGTTACCCTATCCTCTCACCTGCCCGGCCGTGCTACGCTAAGTAAATCTTCCCTGGAATTTGTCACTGATTTCATCCATTGAAATAAGCCCTATGCCCTATTCTTATACCAAATAATAAATACAAGAAAGAAATAAGGTAAGTGAGAGTGCCATACACCTAGAATTGGCTAATTATCACTTGACAACACCTCACATGCACTCGTTCGCTAATTTTCGCTGTTTATTTCCCCTTGAAATATGCTGTATAATCTATTTTCGTAATAAAAATATATATAAGAAAGGAAGGAAGAAGCCTAAGTCATATTAACATTCACCTGGAACTACCTAATTATTGCAGGCCAGCACACTGTATTCTACACTAACTAAATCTTCCCTGGAATTTTCCACTGATTTCATCCATTAAAATAAGCCCTATGCCCTATTCTTATACCAAATAATATATACAAAAAAGAAATAAGGTAAATGATAGTGCCTTACACCTGGAATTGGCTAATTATCACATGACAACACCTCATGTGCACTCGTTCGCAAATTTTCGTTGTTTATTTCCCCTTGAAATATGCCGTATAATCTATTTTCGTAATAAATATACATATAAGAGGGAAGAGAGAAGCCTAAGTGATATTTACATTCACCTGGAACTACCTAATTCATTATGTATTGTCTTGGATTCCTGCCAATCATTTCATTGCTACATATTAGCAGGTCTCACAGACTCACAAGGCTAAAATTGGTAGTATTGCACTCACCCAAGCCAGGCGGCAGGAGGCCACCACTATCAGCTCATTGTCGTCTTTCAAAGTGAAGGGTACGTCTGTTTGCTCCTGCTAACTACTGCCGTTTTTCAGCCCCATGCAAAGGGCCCTGTGACCTTTATCCCCTACTAAACCTCGTGTGAAAAGAGGTAAAGGGCTGACAATTGATAAAAGAGTGACTACGATCTTTCTATTGAGTAAAACAGTGCAAATGGAATTGTAGAAAATGTGTAAACAGCAAGTGAAAGCAATGAATGTACATATACGTGAACAGTGGAAAATAGTTTTATAAGTTACTTCAAGTGACAGTGCATAACACAGTGTAAATAAAATAGAAATGTAAATAACGTAAATAAAATAGAAAACGTAAATAGAAATGTAAATGAGTAGTATTATAAGAATACGAGTATATACCCTAAGAGTAATGAAAGTGAAAGTTTCACTCTAGCATGTATGAATACTATGAGTTATGGGAGTGAAGGTGAAAGTGACATTCACTCTCAATGCTAGTATACAGGATGAGAAAGTGAATGCTACGTATTTTACTGAAAGAAATTGAATGCCTACAGTGACAATAAACTACTATTACTGAAGGATGCTTATGGATAAAGACTGTAGATATATATAAGTGTTATATAGTAACAGAAATATAAACTGTGAGTGTTTTTATGAATAATAAATGACAGAACACCAGCGGCGAACTAGCGCAAGTGGGAAGGTCACACGTCCTCGTAATTTTCCTTGCTTACACAGTGTTTTTTTTTTTGGAGTATGGATTCCAAACTATTTGAGAATCATAGAAAAATGTTTCTAGTGATAATATCAGACTGTGGTAATCATATTACGGGTTGTCGGGAAGTGTAAAGTGGAAATTTTGTTACCCAACTTCAAAGGTCACCACAAGTCCTATGGTACTCGACGAAGGCTCAATAAACACCCCAGGAGAAAGCTGAAGGAATGTGCCATAAGCATATATGATTTTAATATTCTAGGACTAATAACTGATTTTTGGCAAATATTTTTAGAGAGTCTATTGAAGCGCAAATATGCTCGCAGGAGCCGCAAGAAAACGCAAAACAAGCCAGCGGTGTAAGGGTTAACATGAGTTTTGAAGTTCAGTCGGTAGTCAAAATGTATTCCCAAAAACCTGACAGAATTTTGAAAAGGTACCGCCTCATTATCCAAAGTTATGCACAAATTAGGTACATTACGATTAGTAAAAAGTACAGTGGCACACTCAGGGACGGAAAACTTAAATCCCTACTGCAAGGCCCATTGGTGGACGGAGTCAAGGGCTGCTTGAATCCGCCTAGCCGAAATTTGTGCGTTATGGGAAAAGTGCCATATTGCACAATCGTCAGGATAGAGAGAGTATTTAAGATTTTCCTGGATAAATATATCCTATGTTACGTTACAGAGCAGCTTGACAGAGAAAGTCCTGTCCCTTAAGAAATTTGAAAAAAAAAAAAAAGGCAAATATCCTCTTAAACCATAACCATAGAGCTTCATCAGTATACCCTGTCGCCATTTCACGTCATAGGCTTTAAGGATGTCCAAGAACACCCATGACATGAATTCTTTATTGGCAAACGCCTCTGAAATACAATGCTCTAAAATCATTAAATGATCTAGTGAACTTCTGTATATACAGAAGCCACATTGTTGATCATTTAACCCGCCCCATCCCGACCACTTTTTCGCCACTGGTACCCCCCAATCCCGACCATTTTTGGACCTAAATTTTTTTTGCTAAAACTTTCGCTTTTGGTCAGAAACAATGGTCAATCACCAAGAAAGTGTTCACCGGGGTCCATAAGTGGCCTAAACAGGTATACCTTCGTTACACCTGGTACCGTGTTCTGTGGAGGTGGTCTGAGGTCTCACATTTTCTATGGTATTATAAGCCTGGGAAACCAATGAAACTAAGTAGATATTTATTACAAACATAAAAACATGTAATACAAGAGTAAATTGGATTTTATACAAAAAAAGAGGTGAAATAAGCATTGTACCATCGGGCGAACCGAGCAAAATCAGCCAAACTGTTCACAATGAATCGCTAACATTGCTGAATCATGATACATATCATTTTTTCTACTTACATAATACTCCAATAACATTATACCATTTTACATTTTATTGAACTGTTTTTACGTATTCACAGGCCTTTCGATAACATTTAGCGTAATGTTAGCGCTTATTTACGTAGTGAGTGAACTCGCTGTGACTATTGTTTTAACTCGCATTGTGTTTTTTCAACTTACATAATACTTTCCTAATAACATTATACACTTTTCCACTTTAGAGAACTGTTTTGAGATAGCTTCAGGCCTTACGATAATATTTAGCGTAATAATAGCGCATAATAACACAGAGGATGAAGTTGCTATGACTATTATTTCAAGTTACAACCTATTTTTGTACTTATATAATACTTCTCCACTAACATTACACATGTTTCCACTGTATACCATTGCTATCACATAATTGGAGACCTTACTATTCTGCTCAGCGTCATATTATCGCATATTTACACAGTGAGTGTTATCGCAATACAATTTGTTTCATCTTACACTAATATTCAACTTATAAATTACTTTCCTACTAACATTACACCCTTTTCCACTTTATATCATTCCTATCACATACTTACAGACCAGAATGTTCTACTGAGTGTAATATTTTCACAGATTTACACAGTGGGTGTACTCGTGACATCAATTGATACAACTTACACTATTTTTAAACTTATACACTACTTTCCTGCTAACATTACACCCGTTTCCTCTTTATATTCTTGCTATCACATATTTACTGACCAGAGTGTTATACTGAGCGTCATATTTTTGCAGATTTACTCAGTGGGTGTAGTTTTGATATCACTTCTTTCAACTTACACTATTTCTCAACGTATACATTACTTTCCTGCAAACATTACACCCATTTCAACTTTATATAAGACTTAGCACATACTGACTGGCCTTACCATTATACTGAGCGTCATATCGCCATCCCACACAGTTTCAGTAGTGTAGGAAGTTATGGTACTCTTTGAAACATGGCTGAAGTCACAACACAACATTGCACTCTGCACACTCATACCTTGTGTCTTTTCTCTGAGTGGCTGGTCTGACTGTCAAGTGCATGCATACATGGCAGCGGCACTGGGGTTTACGCCGCTTTGGTTGGGAAGGGATTGTGCTAGGGTAATGGCGTCCTGTGAGGCGTAGGGGAGTCTGGGCAGCCATGGGGGTGCGTGTGTGGTGTGTGGGCCTGTCCTGGGCATGCCTGGCGATTATTTCACGTGACAGCTCCCTCACAAACCCCTCAAAGGTCTCTGATATTCCCGTTGTCATGGCGTGCAGGTAGTGTGTGCTGAGGACCATGATGTTGAGGACGTGGAAAAAGAGCTTTTTATACCACTTCATTGTGGTCCTGGTAAAGTCCACACTGGAAATCATCGAGTCTGACTGATCCACTTGCCTCATGTTCAGATTATAGTCAAGTACAGACTCGGGTTTCCAGACGTTGCGCCTCCTCTCGCTACGGTGATCAACGGAGTCTGTGCGGTGCATCAGGCGGCTGTGTACAGTCGATAGGAGGCAAACTTCCATGTTGTGGTTCCATAGGGTGGCAAGGATGTTATTTGCCTGGAAGAAAACCACCTCGTTCTTGTCAAGTTTCCTCCCTATCTTGACAATATGGCGACGGTTTCTCTTTACTGTACCACAGACTCCAGTGTCGTGTTGGTGGAGAAACCGAGTGAGAAGAGGGCTAGTGTACCAGCTGTCCAGGTACAACACATGACCACGATGAAGGTACTCCTCTATCATTGTCTTCACCACGGCCCCTGAGAGTCCTATACTACAATCTTCTGTTATATCTGTCTGTGTGCCCGTGTACAAGACTATGTCTTGCACATAACCAGTCTTACAGTCACACATAACAAAGATCTTGAACCCGAAACGGTGTCTCTTGCTGAGTATGTACTGGCGAAAGGAAATATTGCCTCTCCACAACACAAGACTCTCGTCTATGACGAGGTCTCTGTAAGGATAAAATGAGGAGCGGAACATTTCCCATAAATGATCAAATACAAGCCCAATTCTCCTCATTTTATCAGTGTTATTAGCATTAGCTGGATCTTCTGCATCAAAAAACTGGAGGCGGCCGAGAATCTGCTGAAATCTATTACGACTCATCACCTTTCCAAAGAAAGGTGTGATGGTCATTGGGTCAGTGGTCCAGTATGCCGGTATTTGATTTTTTCTGACAACACCCATCAAGAGAACCAGGGTAAAAAATAAGAACATCTCAGAAATTGTCACAGGATAGTCATATTGCTGGGAGTGCCTGCTAGTTGTACCCAGACGTTCAGTTTCACGGTGCTGTGTTCGTGAAAATAGGTTTGTCTGCTCCACTATGCGCCCCACAAAAGTCTCCCCAAAGAACAGGTGGAAGAAATCCACCCTAGTGGAACCCACATGCACACCTGGAGCCGTGCACCCAGACCGCCACTCCTCAGTGAAAGGGTGAATGATGGGAGTAAAATTACTCCCATCTTCCAAGTTCCACGAGACACTACCGTCTCCAGCCTCGTCCCCATCGTCGCCTTCGTCAGGGTGGGGAGGTGACGGTGGTGGGGGAGGTTGGGGAGGTGGAGAGCGGCGCCCTTCGTCACTCGCACTTCTCTTCCCTCTCCTTTTTCCTTTACCCTTTCCCTTCCCTTTCCTTCATTTCCCCACATCCTGGGGCTGTGGGGAGGAAGTTTGGGAATATTGTGGGGAGAAAGACATGCTGGGGAGCGGCTCCACCTCCTCTCCCCTATGCCTACGTGCACCACGTGCTCGTGCTGCCTCCCTCACACCACTTTCCCTTTCACCCCGCACTCCCGCCACATCACTTTCCCTTTCACCCCGCGCTCCCGCCACACCACTTCCCTTTCACCCCACACTCCCACCACACCACTTTCGCCTTCCCCAGACAAAACACTAGGACCATACCTTATTTGCCTTCTCGCCCCACCTTCTGATCCGCGGGGTGAGATTTTTTCCTTCCCCAACCACGAGACAACATCACGTCCAAAGCCGCCGTCCTCGTTCTCATCCTCGTCCTCGTCCTCATCAGAATCTCTCTCTAGGGGATGGAAAGAGGTCCATGCATGTGTTTTGGGTGCAGGCTGGCCTTCCCTTGCCTTATGATACGTGACATACTGCTTTTTCTGGGGCGAAGGGACCTCCTCATCACTGCTTGTTATTTCCTCCTCAGGCTGCACGTAATCTCAATCCAGCACATCGTCATCAAGTGGAGAATCACTATCTCCAGCGAAGGCATCCAGGGCGGACTGTATCTCATTGTCTGGGAGACCTTTACGCGCCATGTCTGACCTGGGTCACTGCTAACAGGTGAGTGACCAAGACAAGGGCGCGCGCGGGTCACGCGGGGTCTAGGACACTGCCCGCCTGGTGGCAGGTAGGGGAGGCTTGGGTAGGAGGGCGAATTTAAAATCTCGCGCGAATTTTGAAAATTGTGGAAATTATGGACCTTGCAATTGCAGCGCGTTAAAGTACGTCGATGGGATTGGCAGTGACAAAACGTGAGGACATGGAAGAACGTCGACAGGACGCCGCGGGTTAACAAATTCTTCGACTCTAAAACAAGAAGAAGCCTATTGTTTACCATTTGTTCCATGACCTTACATAGACAAGAAGTCAACACAATAGGACGATATGAAGTGGGATTCATAAGACGACCAGCCTCTTGGGTATTGGTATGATGTGCGCAAAGTGCCATTAGTTTGAGAATGTTCAAGACGCCCAAATCTCATTGTACAATGCTAACATCTTAATCCAGTTGTCCTGATTAAGATGCTGGATCATACCGTACGTGACTGTGTCTGGTCCAGGGATGGAGTCTTTACAGGATTTAAGGGCAAGGAGCAGTTCATCAAGCGTAAACTCTTGGTTGTAAGGGGAGTCTACGTCTTCTGTGGCAAAGTCTAATATCTGTAGCTCAGCCATGCATTTATGATGGAAACGCTGATCATAATTGGCTAAGCTATTTGCATGAGAAAAACTCCTGGGAAGGATGTTAGCAACGTCCAGTGGATCGTCATATGAAGCGTCTAGAACCACAGTGGCATCCCCACCAATTTACTGGTTTGAGTTAGGTAGGAGAGACAACAGGCTTAACCATCTTCTCAGTGATAGCACTGGTTGCCATACAAGATTCGGCCTTTTTGACCGTGGTAAAAGGGCTCAAAGTCACGTGGTTTTGTCCACGTTGCCAGGCGAGCAAATCAGAGCCAGGCAGGCATCCGTACCACACATTCCAAACCAATCAGCATTCTTGCTCTCTGCCACTCCTCCAGAGCAGCCAATCAGCAAGTGTGGCCTGCCCAGCGTGCCCATGTTTACTGAAGTGTATAATTATTATGTACTGGATTTTTAACCCATTTTTCGTGAATTATTGGTGACAAGATGAGCTGTTGTTATTGAGGTTGACGGGGGGGGGGTGACAAGATGAGTTCATCACGTAGCGACAGTGAGGAGGTGATGCCTATAACCTCTCGTAAGCATCAGAAGTGTGAGGAAAAGTGGAAAAAGATAGAAAGGAAGAGAAAAAAAGACAGTGGTGAGATGTATACGTCTGTGAGGGGAAGAATGATGGCTGCAAAAAGTGTTGGTCCCTCTTGCTTATGTTATCGTAAGTGTTATGATGTTGTAGGGAGGGACAGCATTGAAGAGATATTCAAAAATTATTGGCCTTTAGGGAATCATGATCTACAAACGGCATATTTAGCTAATCGTGTGTCATCCCAAGATGTGAAGAGAAGCCGCATTAAAGACAGGCCAAGCAAAGTGCTGAGAATAATGTGGTATGTCATAAAGAAAAACAACAAAGAAATAGAGATTTGCCGCACTGCTTTCTTGAACATGCACAGTGTGACTGTCAAGAGGGTTAGAAATGCAATGGATAAGGCTATGAGTTTCGGCACAATAATTCCTGAACAAAGAGGAAGATATCAGCCAGGGAATAAGACAGAGGAGTATAAGAAAGACTTAGCGAAAGAACACATACGAACTTTGTGCACTGTTTCCAGTCACTACTCGAAGGCCAAGAGTCCTCATAGGAAATACCTACCCTCTACTGCTGTATGACATGTACAAAGAGTGGATGATTAATGAGGGGAAGGGACAGGAAAATGTGGTGAAATTTTGGCTTTATGAAAACATCTTTGATACAAACTTTAACATAAGTTTCGAGCCCCCCATAAGTGATTCATGTAACAAGTGCGATGAAATTGAAATGAAACTTCGTGGCAGATGAGGAAGAGATTAATGCCCTGAATGATGAAAAAACTGTTCACAAGGGGAGGGCTAACGAGGGGCAGAGACTTTTGAAAGCTATAGCAGGTGAACCAAATAAGCCCCACATCGCTGTGATTTGCATGGACCTGCAGCAGACCCTTCACACCCCCAAACACTCAACTGGCCTTCAATACTATAAGCACAAAATGTGGACCTATAACTTTGCTGTGCATAACATAAAAGAAAAGCAAGCAAATATGTATGTTTGGAATCAGAGTTTGGGTAACCAGGGGTCCTGTGAAGTGGCTTCCTGTCCCGACCACTATGTGAACAATGTTCTTGACCCAAACATTACCAAGCTAGTTGTGTTTTCAGATAACTGCTCTGGACAAAATAAGAACAGGAATGTGATCTTGTCCTGCTTACGCAATGTGCATTCTGGTTGCTTCATTAATATCAAGCATTATTTCATGGTTCCTGGCCACTCTTACCTCCCCTGTGATAGGGATTTTGGGGTGATTGAAGTTAAATTACGTCCAGTTCCTGTATACACAACCAAGCATTACATTGAACTAATTAAAGGGGCAAACAGAATTCAACCTTTCTGAGTAGTTGACATGAAAAGATAGGATTTTAAGGACTATGATGCCTTACAAAGTAGTGTATCGTGGGTTTGAATGAAGGATGCTGGCTTTCTTAATACAAGGGTTCTGCTGTACTCAGACTCATTCAAAGGAGGTTTTGAGATCCAAGAAGACTGTGGTGGGGTGGTTTCTGTTAAAGTGTCCTTGGAGAAAAAAGAAGGATAGAGGAATACTCAATTTGGCAAACATCCAACTCCAACCCAAGTACCTAGAACCAGTGCTTATTGCTAAAGAAAAACTTCCCGACCTGAAAACGCTCATGACCTATGTCCCCCCTCAGCACAGACAATTCTTTCGGGACTTTATTGATGAACAAGAAAGAGCACACACAAAGCCAGCAAAGGAGTCAACAGGTGGAAGAAAGAAAAGTGGAGTGGGGAGGGGGGCGTGGCACCGAGGAGGCAGAGTTGGATGTTGATCTCCTAGAAGATGACCCCACCATTTAACCCCCCACTGCTCCACCTCAATTTATTTCACCCCTATCCACTGGTTGACGCTATGCACGACAGGGGCGGGGAGGGCCGCCGGTTGACTTGATGTACCGCACTCACCTTCCCGCCACTGTTTGAGCGCGGGACCATTTTCTGTGATACCTACGTGGTAGGTAGGCCCCCCAAGGACCCCGCAATTGCGTGGTTCAGTTTGTGCTCGGCAGTGGTAGCGAGAGGAGCCATTTCATCATCCTTGACATCGTTCGATTCCGTCCCACCGTATGAAAGGCAGATTGCCTCATCAACCTCCGCGAAAATTCAGCCATTAGTGCCACGTAAAGGGCTTAGTGATAGTGCCATAGGACGTGCCCTTGACGATACTGTCTCCTCTCGTATACTCAGCTAGAGTACGTCCTCTGAGAAGGAAAAAAGCTATGATGTGGAGAGCGAGCTCTCTCGCCCTCCAACCCCTACTCGCCCTCCGATGTCAGAGAGAGCTCTCCGACTTCTCCAGGAGGAAAGGGCAGTCTACGAGAGTGATGATTTCGGCGACGAGGAGACGCAAGATGACCCAGGACATCGGTAAAGTGACGCGGACCTGGCGGTCATCTGCGGAAAAAAACGCCACAGAGCCGTTTCCCCTGTACTCTTACCGCCTGCTTGCCAACGTATCTTCCTCCAGCATTCTCCCACACCTCAGCCTACCACTTCAAGGGCAGAATTTCCACAATCAGGCCCTTCGGGAGTGATATGAGTACTGAGCAGGTGTGTGGGGAAGTGAAAATAGTGTACAGCAGTGCAGAAGTTTGTGTATTTTCATAAATGAGTGAAATGTGTGATATTATAAGTGAATTATAGATATAAGTCTTTTATAAGTTCTACAAGTGCATATAAGTGATTTATAGTCAGTGCAATACAGAAGTTGATACTGTTTATTGGATATTGGTTAGAAAATTATTGGATATACCTTGAGTTTGCCTACCTGTTACCTGAAAGAAAACCACTTGTGAGCGGGCCACACTGAACAATACCTGCTTCGGTATACCTAAATTATTTCACTCAATACTCAGGGGGATTTTGCCAAATATGAGCATTAGTGTATCTGTGATGTGAAGTACAAATAATGTTAGTTGTGTAAAAAATTTATATGATTTTCACTGTAACCCTCATTAGTACAAAGCAGTCTGATTTACAGTACAAATAATTACCTCATACTCTACAATCATGTGTGAAAGAGCAACAGTACTTACTTGTCAAAGTGCAATTACCCGTAATCGTGATGTAAAGTACAGTTCTAAGTTTCTTAGTAAAGGAGAAATATGATTATTTACGGACGAAGTGAGTACAGAAAAACGACGAGATATTTCCTTTCCCACACACATACAAGGCATAGTGGCATGGTGGTGTGGGCAGTAAATCCTTGGGTGAGCCATATGAACCGGCTGATGACTAATTTTCACGGCGGTCAGTAAGGAGGAGTAGAACAAACAAGTGGAATATTCCGCTCTCCAAGGATGCACGGACAGTGTTACAATCACCACTCCAATCAGTGCTGCCAATGCTAGCGGCCGGGACAAGGCCATTGCCAGTGGTGCACACTCAGAGCTGCACGCCAAAACTTGAAAAACCACTCGTCTTCAACTCATCCTTACTCATCGACGGGACCACCTGGAAACCTCGGGATACTTTCATTGGAAAGAGGACTAGTTGTTAAGTCTAATGAACTTTCATTTAATTCTCTAGCTGTTATAGTTTGTCTGATGTATGAGTTTGAAGTAAGGGTATTTTTTCCGAAATCTCGAAAATCACATGTAGAGAGGAGTGTGCAGCTGTCGGGAACCCCTTGGCGGTTAAGGGTTAAGCACTACACTACTTTTTTTTTTTTTTTGAGAGTGGAAGTGAAGCTTGGACGTTGTTGGAGGGACACAAGTCAAGAGTGAGAGCAGTGGAAATGAGTTATTTGAGAGGAGCCCGTGAAGTCACATGGAGAGAGAGAGACTGACAAATGAGGATGTGAAGGAGTGTTGTGGTGTGGATGTGGATGTGATAGGAAGCGTCAGGAGAAACACACTGAGGTGGTTTGGCCATGTGGAGAGGATGGAGACTGAGAGACTGATGAGGAGAGTGTATGTGCGCGAGATGGAGGGGAAGAGAGGGAGGGGAAGGCCAAGGATGAGATGGAGGGATGGAGTGGAGAGGTTATGATAGAGGGGGGTGTGAGTTGGGGGCAGGGCAATGAAATGGCAGGGGACAGGGTGATGTGGAGGTGATATTTTTGTGGCCACCCAGTATAAGGGATTAAGGCGTCTGGCAACAGATAGACAGATAGATAAGTTATCATTTCAATATATTATTGTAGAGGAAAAATATTAGTTGCATTGATTTCAGTTTTAATTGTAAAAAATGCGAAATTACTGTAATAATAATTCGTTTATTAATATTAAGTGAACTGAAACCTTTAGTTAATAAAGTTTTGTACATTAATACATTCTTCGATATTATTTTTCTGGTATGTTTTTAAATCCCTACAATATCTTATTATGCCCACTTATAAATTGGGGGTTTGGTTGACTGCACATTTTGCGGTTACAGTTATTATTATTATTATTATTACTTTTGCTTTACATGTAGAGCATAGGCGCTGATGATCATTTTGATGTATAAAATGTTTATTTATTGCCTTTTGGTAATGACGTTGCCATAAACACAACTTTAAAACATCATAACTCAAAAGTATATTTTGGCACCGATGCTCCTTTGGTTCTAGATGCCTCATATATGTTATTAACCTGGAAGGTGGTAACAGGGATGTATGGGCCTTTATTATTTGGTATTTTAATAGTGGACCAGACTTTACTGAGAGAAGTAGTTCGATTCACCGTGGACACAAAAGTCTGCCAGAAGTCACATTTGGCCCTTCTTATTATTCTCCTTGCCTCAGCCCGGGCCTGTTTGTATGGAATAAAATTTTCCTCAGTACGCTGACTATCGAAAATCCTGTATCTCCTGTTGCGTTTCCTTAATGCTTGTCGGCAATCTGGCGTCCACCAATGTGCTCTATGCTTCGCATGAACTATCTCAGTGGGCAAAGCTCGTGAACTCCACATCTTTTAGTGATGGACATTTGGTGAAATCTCGTGTACACCAGTATTCACTAGATTTCTACATCTTTTCCACGTGAAAATTTAGTTGAGAAGATCTCATGTAAAACTGTACGAAGAATTCACGTGAGTTCTCTCAGAATAGTATGAGATATATATGCCGTGGTAGAAATCACATCAAATAATTTAGTTCCAATTGTGATTCTGCAACATTAGAGCAGTATGAGTTTTGGTATATATGAAAGCATATAATTATGTGTCATGAATTCGCACGAGTGTATTTATACAAATTCGTGACATTGTACTTTGGTGAGAAAACCACGAACTCTAGTGAAATTCCCTCAGGGCATCACTCAGTTCAACCGTCCATGAATTCACTTCGATCAGGATGGTTTTCAGAACATTTGTCACTGTATCATAAGTGATCACTCTTATGCACGACATTAGTGCTTTCACTGAGTGATTTTTTGTGAGTGTATATCGTTCGCCCTCCCTCCGTTGACCGTTGAAGTTAGGTCGTGCCTACTTCTGGCAAACGCGGCCATCTCTCTTACCCTTCCCGAGTTTGAAATCAGTCAGCTTTGAGTCACCTCGAGGATAGGACCGTTTGTGCCCAGCGTAGAGCAGCACCTCCGTTGTACAGTGAATTCCTGAATCTCCACCTTGATGGTGAATTGGCGAAGCGGGCTTAGCGAATAGAATCGTTTGGTACTCATCACGCAGGCGCCCAGAATATTGTTCAGCTCCTCTCCACTGACCAGTATTTCTGTGTGTTTTCTAGGCTTAAGTTCAATTAGCTTTTGAATGAGCAACTGAGTGTATTCTCTTTGTTACTGAATTCATGAGTCTCCTAGTGACCGTGAATTCCCTTTTTTATTTCATTTTGAGACTCGTGTAGCGTAAATTTATTTTATTGTAATCAATAAATTTACAGTTCTTTTCTTTCAGCTTAATGTAATTAGACCTGTGTTTTATTTCTCCACATTATGCTTAATTTAGTTGCCGCTCCTAGTTTGCACATATTCTCTACATTATCCATTATTGGTACTTAGGCCAGTTCTTTTGAATCAAATCCGTTGTGCCAGCCAGGAGTTAAGCACCGTCAAGAGCCTGTTTATTATGATTAGTAGTAGTTATTGATTGTCAAGGGTGGAGTCACTTTCTCAAGAGGCTAACAATACTAACAAACAGCACTCGTGAGCGATTAGACCCTGCTGTGTACTGTTGAGAAAGTTTTTAATTCTCGTCCTTAAAGAATCGGCGAAGTAAGCCAGAATAACGTAAAACTTACTACAGTGGGGCACCAATTTTCGCGCCTAATTGGGTCCAAAAATAATGCGCGAAAGTGGAATTAGCGAAAGTTGGGGCATTGTCTTTATGGCAAAAAGGCTAATTGGTTCCCGGTTATCCTAAAGTAACATCAGATTTTCATTTTCACTTGCAATACAGTACATCAAATCACTATTGAACATTGCATTGTGAGATACAAACAATAAAAACTGTACAGTACACATTATATGAGGAGAAACATACCACAGAGACCAGGTTGAGGTGTTTAATGGATGTTGGGGGTAAGTATCCGAGGCGCGTGGCGGGCTTATTTAGCCACGCCAGACGTATTGGCGCCACCTCTTGCTGCCTCGCTACCACTCTCTCTCTCTGCCTCCTCAGATGCAACTTGATGCAACACTTCCACTCTGTGCTGAATTTCCCTTTGTGCTAGGTTCATCCAGGTTAAGCTCCTCTATGGCCTTGGCCTTGGCCTTTCCTCCCGACTTTGAATGTCCCGGCCACTTTTTATCACCACCACTGCCTCCCGGCCCTCCCCCCACACCACCAGGCTCTCCCCCCACACCACCAGGCCCTTTCCCCACACTACCAGGTATAGTAGAGGTCATTGAACCGTGAGAATCCAACACAGTGGAGCTAGCACGCTCGTACACAATGGCTGGAATGGGTGGACAGAGTGTTGACATGACGTCATTCAAGATGGCGGTGGGTTGCGGGCGGGCGGTGCAGGAAATTCAAAGTTCAAAATATTATCCCAAACCCAAAATTTGTGCGCGAAAATCGATTTTTTTCAAGCGAAAGTGGAAGTTAGGGAATATTTGGTGCATGCCGCGAAAGTGGATTCTGCGAATCCTGCTGTAGCGAAAGTTGGTGCACTACTGTACTTGATTTCCACAAGTCAATTCCTTGTCTCTATTTTCAAGTAACATTTAGTATTTTTAATTCTTAAATTCACATCCCTTCGTGACATCTGGCGACCTCGCGAGGATATTAACTCCTAGCTCTAAAGTTATTAACGACATAATACTCATCACACCTAGGTATTTGTTATCATTAACCCACCGCGTCCCAGAGACGTGAATTCACGTCCTCACATGATGTGCACTCATATCCTGGAGACATGAATTAACGCGGCAACATTGCAAAGTCCCTAATTTGCACAATTTTCAATTTTCACGAGTGATTTCACGAGTGATTTTTGGCACATATACATGGGAGACCTTCCTCTATTCCTCTACAAGATGCCAAGCAGGGACAATGCCTTACACCGCATAAGCTCTCCCTCCCCCCCTGCACGCCAGTGTCTCAGCAATTCACCTGTTACCAGTGACCTGGCCAATAAAGACATTCAGGGCCAGAGTGATTCCCCAATCGATGACAATGTGGAGGACAAAGTTTACATAGCATTAGAGGAAGAAACAGTCAGAAATGATGAACAGGTAGGTAATGTGGGAAAAAAAGGTCATGAATGGTGATGAGTTAGTGAGTGAAACAATGCTTATAATGCCTATATTACTTTTTGAAAACCAATATACTCCTGTACTACATATAAATTCGTACCAAGTAAATAAATAAATACTGTTTATGAGTGGATAAAATAGTTACCTTCCCATAGAACTCGTTTTCTTTGGTGCCAGCCTGTTAGAAAACCCAGTCAGGTAAGGAGGTACTCGTACCTACATCAAGTATTTTAAACCTCAGATGAGCGATTTCTCTATGAATTTTCGATGTTTCTCACCAAAAGCGGATGTTTAAGCCAAAAAAAAAAAAGGCCAAAAATGTCGGGACTGGGGCGTACCACTGCCCAGAAAACGTCGGGATGGGGCGGGTTAAAGTCTACGGGCACTATCTTACTGGTAGTTATTTCTTCATCTCTATTAATTTTACATAATCGTTTTCTCAGTCAGTTGCATTTTTTTCCCTACATATTTTCTTTATCAGTTTAACTAAAAATTGGTCACCACCAGCCTATGTCTATATTCTTTAAGTTTTATTATTAGTATTTCTCTGCAAAAGAGCAGTCAGTACTCAGTCTTTGGTCCACTCAGCCTTAGTTGAGTTAGCATCATGACCACTAATATATATATACAGGATGCCAAAGACATGGGGCTTACCAGTCCCCAAGAAAATAAAGAATAGATTCTCTCACGGTTTAGTTACGAGCAGCAGCATGAGAATTATGCTCGTGAAGAGTGTAGAATTCAATGTGAGGAACGCGAGAGAGAACTTGAATACGAGCGAGAACAACATGAAGACGAGCAAAAAAAACAATGAGAACAACACAAGAGAGAATGTGAATACGAGCAAGAGCAACGAGAGAGGGAATGTGAACATGAGCAAGAACAACATGAGAGAGAACGTGAATATGAGCGAGAACAACAAGAGAGAGAACGAGAACATGAACATGCCGAGTGCGAGGCACATGAGAAATATGAACTTGAGGTGCTGAAGCTCAAGCAAAACTCCTTGGCTTCAGACACATCTGGTGCAGGTAACCCAAGCTACACAAGCGCTCTCCCTGCACATGTTCTGGCAACCCCACGTCTCAAGCTTCCTTCGTACAAGGAAGGCGAGCGAATTGAGCTGTTCATAACTCGTTTTGAAGACATGGTGCAGCTGTACCAGCTGGATGAGGCAGCTAAACGGCTCCAGTTTCTTAACTTGTTTGAGGGCCCTGCCTTCAATATTCTCCACAGAATTCGTGGAGACAATCTCACATATAAGATGATGAAGGCCACACTCATCAAAGTGTATGGTTTCACAGCTGATGATGCCAGGAGTCAGTTTATGAAGGCGCATCTACAAGAAAAGGAGACTGCTGTTCAGTTTCTTGATCGACTTACTGTTTACTTAGATGAGTGGACAGAGAAAGATGAAACCCCTCCCACACGAGAGGGGATAATTGACCTTATGCTGTGCACGCAGCTAGAAAAGTCATGGCCTGCTGAGCTTATGGTTTAGCTTAAGATCTGCGAGGTAAGGGATGCCAGCCAAATGATGGAGAAGGTTGATGCATTCTTCACTGCATACGGGTATCAAACTCGTAAGCAACACACCTGGAACAGGAAAGCTAACAAATCTGGGAAACCGTCTCAGACTGAACCCCAGCATCATGGCCATTCTCAGAATAATGGCCAAAGTCCAAACAAACCGCAGAAGAAGGACTAGGGGCAAAATACCCAGAAACCTGACTGGAAGAGGTAAAACAAGTATCCTAACTAGCAGCAGTATCAGCCATGCAATCGATAGTTGGGACTATCCTTTTCAGCACCAGCCCCAGTCTTTTGGAGGCAGGAGGCAAATGCAGCCTTCATTCTTCAACAGCAGTACAGTGGTGTTGTCCCTAGCAGCACATGTATTTCCCTACAATTCACTAGTCCCCCAGCAACAGTGAACCCTCCTCCACTGGTGAGTACGACCCCTCAGGTATCTGATTCTCAGTGCACCATGTTTGCCGCATCATTCATTCAGCAGCCTCATCAGTAGCTGGCTGTTTCCTCCACTGGCCCTTCCACAGGTAACAGTGCCTTCCTTGTTCAGCCAGGGTTTGTAGGAGGCATTCCTGTAAAGGTCCTGAGAGACAATGGTTCCTCAGGTTGCTCCGTCAGGCAGATTCTAGTTTAGCATGAGGAATACACAGGTTGACAGATCCAAGCTCAGCTTCTTGGTGAATCAGTGAGATTGTTCCCTGAGGCATGCATTCAGGTGGCATCTCCATTTTACACTGGTACAACACTTGCATTTGTCATGCCAGAATCTTTATTTGACCTTATTCTAGGCAACATAGCAAGCACCAAGTATAGTTGTACCATAGATGACACAACTCACACTTCGGCTGTAGTAACACAAGCCATTGCCAAGGGTCCAAACTGTCACCCCGGTGATCATTGCATCACCGCACGATGTGATTTGTAGTCAAGATGTTGTCCAAGAAGAACTTGCTGATCCAACACTTGCTGCCATGTGGAAGAAACAAAAGGGTAGAATGATTAATTACTCACAGGGAGTCTAAGCCAGGTTCCTTCGTAAACAAGGACAGCTCTACCGTGTCACGAACACCCCAGGGCGAGGTTCGATTGCAGTTTGTCATTCCCACAAAGTTTCGCCAAGCAGTGTTAGAATGGGGTCATTGTTCAGTGTCAGGTCACATGGAAAAAAGGAAAACCCAGGGCTGTATACGTGCTGACTTTTCCTGGCCAGGATTGGGACAAGAAATAGATAGCTTTGTGCATTCCTGCAATGTGTGTCAACATACCACCAGTCAGGGATGTGTCCTTCCTGTGCCGTTTGAATCCACGCCCATAATCTCTGAGTCAGCTGTAAGAGAGAGCAGTGGTATTGTGGGTGCAGACCTGAAGTCTCGCCCATTAGTCCCACAGGACACATTACGTCCAGGACCTATATATACATGTATACCGTAGGTTAAAGGGAAAGTTCAAGACCCCCGTAGGGACAATCTGAGGCTCTGTTTGAATTACCTTGTGGTGCATCTCGAGTTGTGGGCCTCTCTGAAAATTCCCGGAGAATGCACATTATCCACATAAGTGTTCACACCCAAGTTGGGTGTTAAAAAGTGACCTGCCCGAGGTTGCGTACGGATTCTCAGCTTGCCAATATTAATTGTAAGTGTAGATTTAGGTTTAACCAGTAAACTATAGGGGTCCTCTGAGATTATGTCCTGGGACCTCGTTTCCTGGTTAACCCGTCAGCTGCGGTTTTCACTTCTCAGTGAGGACCTCCCTGTGCGGTATTCTCACCATACCTCAACTCTCTCATAACAGCACGAAAAATATAACAGTGTTCACGTCTTATATCTGTGCATCTCATAATGACATTTGTTTTTGATAAAATTCCATGGTAATGACGAAGTTGTGTTCAGAAATTGGAGAGGTTGGCGACATAAAGCATCTACCATATACTGAGTGTGAGAGAAAATGGAGTGATGGAGCGGAGCCTAAAATAAACTGAATATACCAAAATAAAAAGAATGATAAAAAAAAAGAAAACGTAAACCACATTGAGAAATAGATCAATTGATAAAGTATATGGTTGAGGTGACCGTGCACTATAAGAAAATATGTGAATATGGCATGGATAAGAATGATAATTTTATGTTCCAGTCATGTAGACACACAGACATAACTGTACGTGGATACATTTCATAAGTTAGCTTGTTGGTGACGATAAGCATTTGCCCTGTGCTTTTGTGTGTGTGTGTGTGTGTGTGTGTGTGTGTGTGAGAGAGAGAGAGAGGGGGGGGTGTTGTTAGTGTCTGCACGTGCGTAAATGTATGCATGTATGTGTGATTTAGTAAAAAAATGTATATATATATATATATATATATATATATATATATATATATATATATATATATATATATATATATATATATATATATAATAATAAATTTGTGTGTGTGTGTGTGTGTGTGTGTGTGTGTGTGTGTGTGTGTGTGTGTGTGTGTGTGTGCACCATCTCATATGGGTGGGGTGAGGATTATCTCGTGAGGTCAACTCCCCCGGGATCCACCCCAAGGTGAGGCATGGACAAAGGTTGACAGTTCGTGTGTGTGTGTATGTGTGTGCGTGCGTGCGTGCGTATGTGTGTGTGTGTGTGTGTGTGTGTGTGTGTGTGTGTGTGTGTGTGTGTGTGTGTGTGTGCGAAGTCAGTTGGGTGAGGATTATCTTCTGGTGAGCTCAACTCCCACCTGGGATCCACTCCAATGTGTGGCATGGACAAAGGTTTTGCAGACGGTGTGTGTGTGTGTGTGTGTGTGTTTGTGTGTGTGTGTGTGTGTGTGTGTGTGTGTGTGTGTGTGTGTGTGTGTGTGTGTGTGTGTGTGTTTATTTATGTGTGTGTGTATGTCTGTGTATGTGTCTAATTGTATGTGCTTGTGTGTGTATGTGTCTAAGTGTATGTGCTTGTGTGTGTCAGAGAGAGAGAGAGAGAGAGAGAGAGAGAGCTGCCTAGCATGGGCTAAACAGCCTACTTCAGTTATCCTATCTTCTTATGTTCAGACAGATAAATAGATAGTATGTGTGTGTGTGTGTGTGTGTGTGTGTGTGCACGTGCTCACTTGCGCGCGTGTTTGATATATTTATATATCACGATGCATTAGGACTTTTATAGCCATAAGAATAAAATTCAGTACATAATGTGCATTGGAAAATTATGCCAAAAAGAAAGAAAAAGAACAACATTTATATTTCTTCAGAATGAATAACATAGTTGTGTATTACATTATTGTTGTCATATATCATACATAATGCCATTTACTTTTGAATTGAAAAGAAATGATTGCATACACTATATATATATGCAGGCACACACACACACACACACACACACACACACACACACACAAACTATCCTTACATCAATATATCAATCTGTTCATCTTTTTTCCTCTCTAAAGTAAACAAACACACGTACACATACATAGATAACCATCTATCTATTTACCTTTCTTTCGATAGCACAAACACACATTCACTCGATCTATCAGTTTGTCTATCCATGAATCTATTTTTCTCTATCTATTCATCTTTGTTTCTAACACACACACACAAACACACACACTCACACACCATCTGCCAAACCTTTGTCCATGCCATACCTTGGAGTGGATCCAAGGGGGAGTTGGGCTCACACGAAGATAATCCTCACCCAACTTGAATGATTTCGATCTCACACACACACACACACACACACACACACACACACACACACACACACAGTGAATAGCCAGTAAACTGTAGAAGCCTAAGCAAGTATAAACTACCGTCGTTTCTAGCCCCCGATAGTTGTGGTGATGATTGTTAAGGGCAGATGAGGGGAGGATGGTGGTGGCGGGTCAATGAATGATTTACTCAAGCAGTGCGCTATGTTTATTTTATTTTTCTATCTTCTGACATGCAATTCGTCATCCTTCTCGTAACATCTATAAACATAAGTAGTTGAAGGCCTCTTGCCATGCCTCGGGACAAAGCCTTTGGTCCTTATGCTGTGTGTGGGAGGTGGGTTAGAGGTAGAGGTTCTCCAGTGACACCTCAGTACGTCCACCCTCCATCATGACCCACAGGTGACTGACCCAGACGGCCGTGAGAAGGGGTCGACAGGTGTCGCTATGACATACAATATGCCTCACCTTGGGAGGCAGGACGGGACCAGATCTGGGTGTATCGCACACACAGCAAATGTCCAAGAGTGGCCATATATGGGTGTGTAGCAGCTGACGGGTTAATAATAATGTATGTTTTACCAGTAAACTATAAGGGTCCTTTGAGATTCTGTCCTGGGACCACGTTCCCTGGTTTATTATAATGTAGGTTTAATCAGTAAACTTATAAGGGTCCTTTGAGATTCTGTCCTGAGACCACGTTTCCTGGTTAATAATAATGTATGTTTAACCAGTAAACTATAAGGGTCCTTTGAGATTCTGTCCTTGGACCACGTTTCCTGGTTAATAATGTATCCAATAAGAAAATAATGGCGACCTCAAATGTACAAAGCTTGGCTGTCACTAAAAATTTTTGGCTAGGGCATACATTTTGTAGCATATGTACTAACTACTATGCAAAGAGAGAAATTGTAATTTAATAATAATTGTTTGTGACACTGACACTTTTGATGCTCCACCTAGATTGAATATCGCAAGTACAGCTGGCGGGTGTGGCAGTTTTGTCATGCAGTTCAGCTGATCGTCTCTGCTGCATCCTGCCGCCTCTTCTCATCTGTCTCGTCATCTCCATTTACTATTAATTTGTATCATATCATTTTACACATAGGTACAGCTACACAACAACTGTCACAACTACTCCATGTATTACATACACCACGCTACATAACAATTATTTGTTAATGTAAATGAAGCGAATTTTTGCACAGTTTGACCTGAGTACAGGATTTTTCACCATCGTCATGGAGTTTTTTCCTCAATCTTGTTTTTATTAACATAAATACAAGGTTTTTCTGCTCATCGATGACTGTGATTTTCTCCTGTAGCAGGATAGTACACACACTACAGTGTGAATCTTGTATGACTGAATTAGGATTTATATGTATGTATATCGTTAAATTTTTTAAAGAAAGTTTTGATTTTGATGGGACATAATGTCACGAATTCGCGCGAGTGTATTTATACAAATTCATGACATTGTACTTTGGTGAGAAAACCACGAACTCTAGTGGAATTCCCACAGGGCATCACTCAGTTCAACCGTCCATGCATTCTCTTCAGTTGGGATGGTTTTCAGAACATTTGTCACTGTATCATAAGTGACCACTCTTATGCATGACATTAGTGCTTTCACTGAGTGATTTTATTGTGAGCGTATATCGTTCGCCCCCCCTCCGTTGACCGTTGAAGTTAGGCCACGCCTACTTCTGGCAAACACGGCCATCTCTATTACCTCTCCCGAGTTTCAAGTCAGTCAGCTTTGAGTCACTTCGAGGATAGGACCGTTTGTGCCCAGCGTAGAGCAGCACCTCTGTTGTACAGCGAAATCCTGAATTTCCACCTAGATGGTGAATTGGCGAAGCAGGCTTAGCAAATAGAACCGTTCGGCACTCATCACGCAGGTGCCCAGACTTTTGTTTGGCTCCCCTCCACTGACCAGTAATGCTCTTCATTTTCCTAGGCTAAGTTCGATTAGCTTTTCAATGAGCAGTGAGTGTATTCTCTTTGTTATTTGAATTCATGAGTCCCCTAGTGACCGTGAATTCCCTTTTTTATTTCATTTTTAGACTCATGTAATGTAAATTTATTTTATTGTAATCAATAAATTTACAGTTCTTTTCTTTCAGCTTAATGTAATTAGACCCGTGTTTTATTTCTCCACAATAAACTTACCTCAGTTGCCGCTCCTAGTTTGCACAAATTCTCTACATTATCCATGATTGGTACTTAGGCCTGTTCTTTTGTATCAAACTTAAATCTTTTGTGCCAGCCAGGAGTTAAGCACCGGCAAGAGCCTGTTCATTATGATTGGTAGTAGTTATTGATTGTCAGGGGTGGAGTCATTTTCTCAAGAGGCTAACAGTTCTAACAAACAGCACTCGTGAGCAATTAGACTCTGCTGTGTACTGTTGAGAAAGTTTATAAATTCTCGTCCTTAGAGAATCTGCGAAGTAAGCTGGCATAAAGTAAAACTTACTACTTGATTTCCACAAGTCAATTCCTTGTCTCTATTTTCAAGTAACATTTAGTATTTTTAATTCTTAAATTCACATCCCTTCGTAACATCTGGCGAACTCACCAGGATATTAGCTCCCAGCTCTAAAGATATTAATCCGCTCCATCCCGACCACTTTTCCACCACTGACTCCCCCCAGTCCCGACCATTTTTGGAAAAAAAATTTTTTGGCCCAAACCTCCGCTTTTGGTGAGAACCATCGAAAAATCATAGAGAAATCGCTCACCTGAGGTTTAAAATACCCCATACAGGTAGGAGTACCTCCTCACCTTACTGTGTTTTCTATCAGGCTGGCTCCAAAGAAAACGAGTTCTATGGGAGTGTAACCATTCAACACGACTCATAAACGGCATTTATTTATTTATTTGGTACGAATTTATATGTAGTATGAGAGAATATTGGTTTTTACACAGTAATATCAGCAATATAAGCATTCTTTCACTCATGAAACACATCAACATACCTGACCTTTTTTGGTGACATTACCTGATCATCATTTCTGACTGTTTCTCCCTCTAATGCAATGTAAAGTTTGTCCCCCAGATTGTCATCGATTGGGGAATCACTCTGGCCTTGAATTTTGTACCGTGGCATGACATGGCTTTACTGGCCAGGTCACTGGTAACAGGTGAATTACTGAGACAATGCCGTGCAGGGGGGAGGGAGGTCAAGATGGGTAAGGCATTGTTCCTGCCTGGCATCTTGTAGAGGAAGGTGTCCCGTGTATACATACTAAAAATCACTCGTGAAAATTGAAAATTATGCAAATTAGGGACCTTGCAATTGATTCACATTTATGAAAGTCAATGGGATTGGCAGTGACAAAAGGTGTGGACGTTAAATCACGTTGACGGGACGCCGCAGGTTAACGACATAATACTCACTCACTCACACCTAGGTATTTGTTATCATTAAAGTCTACAGGCACTATCTTACTGGTAGTTATTGGTTCATCTCTATTAATTTTACGTAATAGTTTTCTCAGTCAGTTGCATTTTTTCCCTACTTATTTTCTTTATCAGTTTAACTAAAAACTGGTCACCACCAGCCTATGCCTATATTCTTTAATTTTTAGTATTAGTATTTCTCGCAAAATAGCAGTCAGTACTCAGTCTTTGGTCCACTCAGCCTTAGTTGAGTTAGTATCATGACCACTAATATATATATACAGGAAGCCAAAGATATGGGGCTTACTGATCCCTGACAAAATAAAGAATATGTTCTCTCACGGTTTAGTTACGAGCAGCAGCATGAGAATTATGCCCGTGAAGAGTGTAGCATTCAATGCGTGGAATGCGAGAGAGAACATGAATACGAGCGGGAACAATGTGAACATGAGCAAAAAAAACTGTTCAAACAACACGAGAGAGAATGTGAACACGAGCGAGAGCAACGAGAGAGGGAACGTGAACATGAGCAAGAATAACATGAGACAGATCGTGAATATGAGCAAGAACAACGAGAGAGAGAACGAGAACATGAACGTGCCAAGCGCGAGACATAAGAAACATGAACTTGAGGTGCTGAAGCTCAAGCAAGACTCCTTGGCTTCAGACACATCTGGTGCAGCTAACCCAAGCTCCACAAGCGCTCTCCCTGCACATGTTCTGGCAACCCCATGCCTCAAGCTTCCTTCGTACAAGGAAGGCGAGCGAACTAAGCTGTTCATAGCTCATTTTGAAGACATGGTGCAGCTGTACCAGCTGGATGAGGCAGCTAAGCGGCTCCAGTTTCTTAGCATGTTTGAGGGCAATGCCTTCGATATTCTCCACAGAATTTGTGGAGACAATCTCACATATGAGATGATGAAGGACGCACTCATCAAAGTGTACAGTTTCACAGTTGATGATACTAGGAGTCAGCTTATGAAGTCACATCTACAAGAGAAGGAGACTGCTGTTCAGTGTCTTGATCGACTTACTGTTTACTTAGATGAGTGGATGGAGAAAGATGAAACCCCTCCCACACGAGAGGGGATAATTGACCTTATGCTGCGCATGCAGCTAGAAAAGTCATGGCCTGCTGAGCTTATGGCTCAGCTTAAGATCTGCCAGGTAAGGGATGCCAGCCAAATGGTGGAGAAGGCTGATGCATTCTTCACTGCGTACGGGTATCAAACTCGTAAGCAACACACCTAAAACAGGAACGCTAACAAATCTGAGAAACCATCTAAGACTGAACCCCAGCATCATGGCCATTCTCAGAATAATGGCCAAGGTCCAAACAAACCGCAGAAGAAGAACTAGGGGCAAAATACCCAGAAACCTGACTTGAAGGGGTAAAACAAGTATCCTAACCAGCAGCAGTATCACCCATGCAATCGATATTTAAGACAATCCTTTTCAGCACCAGCCCCAGCGTATTGGAGGCAGGAGGCAAATGCAGCCTTCATTCCTCAACAGCAGTACGGTGGTGTCGTCCCTAGCAGCACATGTATTTCCTCACAGTTCACTAGTCCCCCAGCGACAGTGAACCCTCCTCCACTGGTGGTCAATGCTCCATCTCCCCAGACAGTGAGTACGACCCCTCAGGTATCTAATCCTCAGGGCACCATGTTTGCCGCATCATTCATTCAGCAGCCTCATCAGTGGCTGGCTGCTTCCTCCACTGGCCCTTCCACAGGTAACAGTGCCTTCCTTGTTCAGCCAGGGTTTGTGGGAGGCATTCCTGTAAAGGTCCTGAGAGACAATGGTTCCTCAGGTTGCTCTGTCAGGCAGAGTCTAGTTCGGCCTGAGGAATACACGGGTCGACAGATCAAAGCTCAGCTTATTGATGGATCAGTAAGATTGTTCCCTGAGGCATGTATCCAGGTGGCATCTCCATTTTACACTGGTACGACACTTGCATTTGTCATGCCAGAACCTTCATTTGACCTTATTATAGGCAACATAGCATGTACCAAGTATAGTTGCACCATAGATGACGCTACTCACACTTCAGCCGCAGTAACACGAGCCATGGCCAAGGCTCCAAACTGTGTCACCCCGGTGACCATTGTATCGCCGCACGATGTGATTTGTAGTCAAGATGTTGTCTTAGAACAACATTCTGAACCAACACTTGCTACCATGCTGAAGAAACAAAACGGTAGTGATTAATTACTCACAGGGAGTCTAAGCCAGGTTCCTTCGTAAACAAGGACAGCTCTATCGTGAGTCACGAACACCCCAGGGAGAGGTTCGACTGCAGTTGGTCATTCCCGCAAAGTTTCGCCAAGCAGTGTTAGAATGGGGTCATTGTTCAGTGTCAGGTCACATGAAAAAAGGAAAACCCAGGGCTGTATCCGTGTTGACTTTTCCTGGCCAGGAATGGGACAAGAAATAGATAGCTTTGTGCATTCCTGCAATGTGTGTCAATGTACCACCAGTCAGGGATGTGTCCTTCCTGTGCCATTTGAATCCACGCCCGTAATATCTGAGTCAGTTGAAAGAGAGGGCAGTGGTAATGTGGGTGCAGACCTGAAGTCTCGCTCGTTACTCCCGCAGGACACATTATGTCCAGGACCTATATATACATGTATACCGTAGGTTTAGGGGAAAGTTCGAGACCCCTGTAGGGAGAATCTGAGGCTGTGTTTGAATTACCTTGTGGTGCATCTCGAGTTGTGGGCCTCTCTGAGGATCCCCGGAGAATGCACATTATCCACATAAGTGTTCACACCCATGTTGGGTGTTAAAATGTGACCTGCCCGAGAATGCATAGGAATTCTCAGCTTGCCAATATTAATCATAAGTGTAGATTCAGATTTAACCAGTAAACTATAAGGGTCCTTTGAGATTATGTCCTGTGACCACACTTCCTGGTTATTAATAATGTAGGTTTAACCAGTAAACTATAAGGGTCCTTTGGGATTCTGTCCTGGGACCACGTTTCCTGGTTAATAATAATGTAGGTGTAACCAGTAAACTATAAGGATCCTTTGAGATTCTGTCCTTGGATCATGTTTCCTGGTTAATAATGTATCCAATAAGAAAATAATGGCGACCTCAAATGTACAAAGCTTGGCTGTCAATTAAAATTTTTGGCTAGGACGTACATAATGTAGCATATGTAATAACTACTAGGCAGAAAGAGAAATTGTAATTTAATAATAATTGTTTGTCGCACTGACACTTTTGATGCCCCACCTAGATTGATTCCACAGGTACAGCTGGCGGGTGTAGCAGTATTGTCAGGCAGATCAGCTGATCGTCTCTGCCGCATGATGCTGCCTTTTCTCATCTGCCTCGTCGTCTCCATTTACTATTAATTTGTATCATATCATTTTACACATAGGTACAGTTACACAAAAACTGTCACAACTACTCCATGTATTACATACACCACGCTACATAACAATTATTTGTTAATGTAAATGTAGCAAATTTTCTCACAGTTTGACCTAAGTACAGGATTCTTCACCGTCATCACGGAGTTTTTTCCTCAAGCTTGCTTTTATTAACATAAATACAAGGTTTTCATGCTCATCAATGACTGAGATTTTCTCCTGTAGCAGGATAGTACACACACCATAGTATGAATCTTCTATGATTGAATTAGGATTTATATGTGTGTATATCGTTATATTTTTTTGAAGAAAATTTTGATTTTGATGGGGCGTAATGTCACGAATTCACACGAGTGTAATTATACAAATTCATGACGTCGTACTTTGGTGAGAGAACCACGAACTCTAGTGGAATTCTCACAGGGCATCACTCAGTTCAACCGTCCATGCATTCACTTCAGTCGGGATGGTTTTCAGAACATTTGTCACTGTATCATAAGTGACCACTCTTATGCATGAGATTAGTGCTTTCACTGAGTGATTTTATTGTGAGCGTATATCGTTCGCCCCCCCTCCATTGACCGTTGAAGTTAGGCCACGCCTACTTCTGGCAAACACGGCCATCTCTATTACCTCTCCCGAGTTTCAAGTCAGTCAGCTTTGAGTCACTTCGAGGATAGGACCGTTTGTGCCCAGCGTAGAGCAGCACCTCCGTTGTACAGCGAATTCCTGAATCTTCACCTTGATGGTGAATTGGCGAAGAGGGCTTAGCAAATAGAAGCGTTTGGTACTCATCACGCAGGTGCCCAGACTTTCGTTCGGCTCCCCTCCACTGACTAATATTTCTTTTCATTTTTCTAGGCTTAAGTTCAATTAGCTTTTGAATGAGCAGTGTGTATTCTCTTTGTTATTTGAATTCATGAGTCCCCTAGTGACCGTGAATTCCCTTATTTATTTCATTTTGAGACTCACGTAATGTAAACTTATATTATTGTAATCAATAAATTTACATTTCTTTTCTTTCAGTTTAATGTAATTAGACCCGTGTTTTATTTCTCCACATTAAGCTTACCTTAGTTGCCGCTCCTAGTTTGCACAAATTCTCTACATTATCCATGATTGGTACTTAGGCCTGTTCTTTTGTATCAAACTTAAATCCGTTGTGCCAGCCAGGAGTTAAGCACCAGCAAGAGCCTGTTCATTATGATTAATAGTAGTTATTGATTGTCAGGGGTGGACTCACTTACTCAAGAGGCTAACAGTACTAACAAACAGCACTCGTGAGCGATTAGACTCTGCTGTGTACTGTTGAGAGAGTTTATAAATTCTCGTCCTTAGAGAATCTGCGAAGTAATCCGGCATAAAGTAAAACTTACTACTTGATTTTCACAAGTCAATTCCTTGTCAATTTTCAAATAACATTTAGTATTTTTAATTCTGAAATTTACATCCCCCTGTGACAATATGCAGCCTGCCTATTAGCACTTTATAATACTTATTATTTGGAAATTAATATATATATATATATATATATATATATATATATATATATATAGTATGGATCAGTTGGGTCAAGGATTGTGTGGGTAAAGTTGAAAGTTGGACTAAAAATGTGGGCGATTGTATGTGTGTATGCGCCAATGCAAGATCGTGCTAGAAGAGTGAGAGAAGAGTTCTGGACAAATGTAGAAGTGTGCATGGAAAAGTTTGGAAGGAATGAGAGAGTGTTTTTGATTGGTGATATGAATAGTAAAATTGGGAATGTGAAGGTGGATGGAATAGTTCGTGAGTGGGGTGTGCCTGCTGAGATAGATGAGAATGGGAGTGTGTTAGTGGACATTTGTGCTGGGAGGGGGTTGGTGATAGCCAATACCCTCTTCAGGCATAAAATGATCCACAGGTATACATGGTGAGTAATGAGAAGGGTGGGTGTTGAACTGAATGAAAGGAAGGCAATGATTGATTATGTGTGTTTGGATGAAAAGATGCGAAGAGGTGTAATGGATGCAAGAGCTTATAGAGGTTGGGGGAGTGGACTTTCTGACCACTATTTGGTGGTGGCCAGAATTAGGATTCAAGTATGATGGAGGAATAGAAGAAGGGAAAGACGAGAAGAAGGAGTAGTTGCAAGGAGAGTGGAAAGGTTACAAGAGGATGAGAAAAAGGCACAGTATAAGAAAGAAGTGGAGGAACGATTGAGCAAATATCAATTGGAGCAGATGGGAGACGTGGAAGGTGTGTGTAGGATATTTACAGAAGAAATATGTGCAGCATGTGATGTGGTGTGTGGAAGGAAGAGAAGACGGAGGGGGGTGCAAGGAACAGCGTGGTGGACTGAAGAGGTGAGACAGGCTGTGGCACAAAAGAAGAAAGCATACAATGAATGGATGAGAAATAGGGGCATGGAAGAAGTTGAGAGGCGGAAGAGAGAGTTATATGTAGAAAGAAAGAGAGAGGTGAAAAGATTAGTAAGAGAGAGTAAGAAGAGATTGGATGAGGAATTTGGAAGGAATTTGATTGTAAAGTGGAGGGACTGTAAGAAAATGTTCTGGAAGGAGGTGAAAAGAGTAAGACAAGGTGGAAGTTAAGTTAACAGGGAAGTGAAAGATAAAAATGATAGATTACTAGTGGAGAAGGGAGAAAAAGTGAGCAGATGGAGAGAACACTTTAACCCCTTAACCGCGGGGCATCACTTTTGTGATGCTTGGGAGCAAGGGATCATACCGTGGGGCATCACTTTTGTGATTCTGTATTATTTTGAATTCACCCGGGCTTTCAAGTGGTGGCTTGTGTCATCTATCAGTACTGCCAATGTCCAACACTAGTCAGCACTCCTAATCTCATCTGTACTCCCATTCATTGTTGACAATTTAGCCATTTCTCCCAGTTCTTGACTCCCCTCCCTACCTCCCCGCCATTACCCTATCCTCTCGCCTGCCCGGCAGTGCTACACTAAATAAATCTTCCCTGGAATTTTTCACTGATTTCATCCATTGAAATAAGCCCTATGCCCTATTCTTATACCAAATAATATATACAAGAAAGAAATAAGGTAAGTGAGAATGCCATACACCTAGAATTGGCTAATTATCACCTGACAACACCTCATGTGCATTCGTTCGCTAAATTTCGCTGTTTATTTCCCCTTGAAATATGCTGTATAATCTATTTTCGTAATAATAATATATATAAGAAAGGAAAGGAGAAGCCTAAGTGATATTTACATTCACCTGGAACTACCTAATTATTGCAGGCCACCACACTGTATTCTATGATAAGTAAATCTTCCCTGGAATTTTCCACTGATTTCATCCATTTAAATAAGCCTTATGCCTTATTCTTATACCAAATAATATATACAAAAAAGAAATTAGGTAAGTGATAGTGCCATACACCTGGAATTGGCTAATTTTCACCTGACAACACCTCACGTGCACTCGTTCACTAATTTTCGCTGTTTATTTCCCCTTGAAATATGTCGTATTATCTATTTGCGTAATAAATATACATATAAGGAGGGAAGGGAGAAGCCTAAGTGATATTTACATTCACCTGGACCTACCTAATTTATAATGTATTGTCTCGATTTCCTGTCAATCATTTCATTGCTATATATTAGCAGCTGTCAAGAGGCTGACGTTGGCAGTAATGCATTTCCCTAGGTAGGCCACCCCGGCCCACCCCTATCAGTTCACCGTCATCTTCCAATGTGAAGGTACGTCTGTTTGCTCCTGCTAACTTCATCCACTTTTCATCCCCATGCAAAGGGCCCTGAGACCTTTACCCCCTACTAAACCTCGTGTGGAAAGAGGTAAAGGGCTGACAATTGATAAAAGAGTGACTACGATCTTTCTATTGAGTAAAACAGTGCAAGTGGAATTGTAAATATTGTGTAAATAGTGTGTAAACAGCAAGTGAAAGTAATGAATGGAAATATATGTGAACAGTGGAAAATAGTTTTATAAGTTACTTCAAGTGACAGTGCATAACACAGTGTAAATAAAATAGAAATGTAAATAACGTAAAGAAAATAGAGAGCATAAATAGAAATGTAAATGAGTAGTATTATAAGAATACGAGTATATAAACTTGGAGTAATGAAAGTGAACGTTTCACTCAAGCATGTATGAATACTATGAGTTATGAGAGTGAAGGTGAAAGTGACATTCACTCTCAATGCTAGTATACAGGACGAGAAAGTGAATGCTACGTATTTTACTGAAAGAAATTGAATCCCTACAGTGACAATAAACTACTATTACTGAAGGAAACTTGTGAATAAAGACTGTAGATATATATAAGTGTCTTATAGTAACAGAAATATAAAGTGTGAGTGTTTTTATGAATAATAGACAACACTAGCGGCGAGTGATCGGAAGTGGGATGGTCATACACCCTCGTAATTTTCATTGCTTTCAGTGTTTTCTTTGGGGAGTATGGATTCCAAACTATTTGAGAATCATAGACTAGTGTTTCTAGTGATAATATCAGGCTGCGGTAATCATATTATGAGTTGTCAGGAAGTGTAAAGTGGAGACTTCGTTACCCAACTTCAGAGGTCTCCACAAGTCCTACAGTACTCAACGAAGGCCCAACAAACACCCAAGGAGAAAGCTGAGGGTATGTGCCATAAATATATATGATTTTAATATTCTAGGACTAATAACTGATTTTTGGCAAATACTTCTAGAGAGTCTGTTGGAGCGCGAATATGCCTGCGGGAGCCGCAAGTCAAAGCAAAACAAGCCCGTGGTGTAAGGGTTAAGGAATTGTTGAACATAGAGGATGGAAGTAATGCGAGTATAAGTGGCTGGGGAATGGCTGGAAGAAGGAGGGAGGTGAGAAGACAGGAAGAAATCAGTAGGATAGAAGTTGTGGAAGCAATGAAGAAAGTTAAATCGGGGAAAGCCCCAGGAATTGATGGAGTGTGTAATGAAATGCTGAAGCATGGGGGATAGATAGTAGTAGAATGGATGTGGAAGATGTGCAGATTGGCCTGGGAGGAAGGTAGAGTCCCGGAGGATTGGAAGTCAGGTATAATTATTCCCTTGTACAAAGGAAAAGGGGAAAAAGAAGTGTGTGGTAATCATAGGGGCAATTGTCTTCTTAGTATAACAGGAAAAGTGTATGGTAGGATACTTACTGACAGAGTTAAGGAAAGAACAGAGGAATTAGTTGAAGAAGAACAGGGAGGCTTTAGGAAGGGAAGAGGTTGTGTAGATCAGATATTCATTCTTAGATCTTTAGTGGAAAATTTTCTAGAGAAAGGAAAGAAGTTGTATGCGGCTTTCATGGATTTGGAGAAAGCATATGACAGGGTGGATAGACAAGGATTGTGGAAAGTGTTAAGAACATATGGAGTAGAGGGGAAGTTGTTGAATGCTGTGAAGAGTATGTACGATGGTGCGAAGGTTGCAGTGCGTGTGGATGGTGAACTAAGTGAATTTTTCTCTTTGAAAGGTGGGTTGAAACAGGGATGTGTCATGTCTCCATGGTTGTTCAATCTGTACATGGATGGGGTAATAAAAGAGGTACAAGGTAAGGTAGTGGATGTTGGAGTGGCCCTGGTGAGAGAGGATAGTGTTTGGAAACTCCCTGTATTGTTGTTTGCAGATGATACTGTGTTGTTGAGTGAAGATGAATGGGAGTTGCAAGGCTTAGTGGATGAGTTTGGGAGAGTGTGTAAGAAACAGAATCTTAAGGTGAATGTAGGGAAGAGTGAAGTGATGGTCTTTGAGAGAAGTGAAGTCAGTGAATGTACAGCGAGGTTGGATGGTGAGGAATTGGAAAATGTGAGTACGTTTAAGTACTTGGGTAGTGTGATGAGTAAGGATGGAGGTTTGGAGGGTGAAGTGCTTGAAAGGGTACAGCAGGGAAGAAAGGTTGCTGGTTCTTTGAAAGCGGTGATAAGAAACAGGGAACTGAGCATGGAAGTGAAAAAGTTACTACATGACAGTATTGTGATACCAACTCTAACGTATGGAAGTGAAGCTTGGACGTTGTTGGAAGGACACAAGTCAAGAGTGAGAGCAGTGGAAATGAGTTATTTAAGAGGAGCCTGTGGAGTCACGTGGAGAGACAGGCTGACGAATGAGGATATAAAGCAGCGTTGTGGTGTGGATGTGAATGTGATAGGAAGCGTTATGAGGAACACACTGAGGTGGTTTGGCCATCTGGAGAGGATGGAAGGTGAAGGGCAGCCCAATAAATCTAGAGAAGAGAGCACATGAGCATACTTCCACTCTCTTCACGACCATACATGAAAGTCCCTCGAC